>NC_079499.1:36260206-36563237 GCF_030052815.1 Hevea brasiliensis | reverse complement strand
ATACAGTAGTTGCATGGCATGTATAGCCAGTGTTGATTGATCAGATCAGAATGGCTGCTCAGAATGATGAGAAATATCAGAAGCTACTAAAAGAAGTCTAGCAAGGCAAGAAACCTAAATTCTCTATGAGAGATGATGGTTTACTACTACATCACGGTAGAATGTGCGTTCCTAATGATGTGGAATTGAGACAGATCATTATGAAGGAAGCACATGAGTCTCTTTTTGCTATGCACCCTGGTGGAACTAAAATGTACAGCGGGCTGAAAGAGCATTACTGGTGGATGGGTATGAAGAGGGATATAACTGAATTTGTTTCCAAATGCTTAACTTGTCAGCAAGTAAAGGTAGAACATCAAGTTCCAGCTGGTTTGTTACATCCATTGCCAGTACCAGAGTGGAAATGGGAACGAATAACTATGGATTTTGTGATGGGACTTCTAAGGGCACAGAATGGTCATGATGCAATATGGGTTATAGTTGACAGACTGACCAAGTCTACTCACTTTTTGCCAGTTCGGATGGACTATAGCCTGGAAAGATTTGCCAGATTGTACAAATATGAGATTGTAAAACTGCATGGAGTGCTAGTATCGATTATATCTGATAGAGATCCTAGGTTCACTTCTAGATTATGGGGTAGTCTTCAGAGAGCCCTAGGAACTAGATTGAACTTTAGCACAGCATTCCACCCACAGACAGATGGCCAGTTTGAAAGGGTAATTCAGATATTGGAGGATATGCTACGGGCTTGTGTGATTGAGTTTGAAGGTAGTTGGGATACACACTTGCCTTTGATTGAGTTTACTTATAACAACAACTACCAATGAAGCATTGGGATGCCTCCATATGAAGCTTTGTATGGCAGAAAGTGCAGAACTCCCCTATGTTGGGATGAAGCAGGTGAAAGAAAGATGATTGGGCCAGAAATTGTTCAGCAGACAGAAGAAAAGATCATATTGATCAGAAATAGACTCAAGGCTGCATCAGACCGTCAGAAGTCCTATGTTGATATGAAGAGAAGAGACATTGAATATGCAGTGGGTGATAAGGTATTCCTCAAAGTTTCTCCTTGGAAGAGGATTATGGGATTTGGCAGAAAGGGGAAACTGAGTCCTCGTTTCATCGGGCCATATGAGGTTCTGGAAAGAGTGGGTCCTTTGACATATCGGTTGGCATTACCTTTGGAGCTAGAAAGGATACACAGTGTCTTCCATATGTCCATGTCAAGGAGGTACATATCTAACCCATCTCATGTACTATCAATTGAAGAGATTGAGGTAAATCCAGACCTCTAATATGAGGAAGAACCCATAGAAATTCTGGCTTATGAGGTGAAGCAGTTGAGGAATAAACAGATACACCTGGTTAAAGTGCTGTGGAACCATCATTCAGGCCAGGAAGCTACTTGGGAACGTGAAGAGGATATGAGGAAACAACACCCACAACTGTTCAGAGATTAATGCTAGGTAAAATTTCAAGACAAAATTTATTTTAAGGGGGGGGGGGGAGAATTGCAACACCCCCATGTTCGGTAGTGTATTCTACTGTTCCTGTGACCAGTGTTATCCAGACAGCTAGAATGACTAGAACTACATTTAGATATGAGTGAGAAGACATAAAATAATGAAATACAAGAAAAGAAAATACAATAAAAACAAGGGGAAAATAGTAGCAATGAAATGTAACCAAGTTAAGCGAGCCGAGAACCCTAGCGATGGGTGACCGCACCGGGAAGTTGCAGCGTGGACCGTTGACTAGCCCTGGATCGCGGGGAACCCTGAAAAATATTTTTAAGACTTAAATAGACATCTATTGAAGTATAAATATCATTAGAAATATCAAAGAAAAATTAATTAATTAGTGCAAAGAAAACGGGAAATTGAGAAAACAACAAAACTCGGTGTTACCGAAAAATCGGGAATGCAACCCGAGCAGGGGCATTGTGGTCATTTGACACCCCAAGTTGTCTTTTGTCCTAAATGTCCATTAAAAATAAATGATATTACACTTGAAAAATGTCATAAAAAATTAAATTGGTGATACATAGTTTAAATAGCAAAAGATAGGAGTTAAATGTGGAATTTGAAAACTTTAGAATAAACAAATATTAAATCTTTACATGGTGCTTCACTAACTCCATTAAGTGGACCATTAAGCATCATATTGTGGCAGAAACTTCATCTTCTTCAACCTCCCAAAATCCAGCCAAAATGCTCTTAAAAGGAAACCTCCATGTCCGTCTATGGCCAAGCTTCAATCCTTCATCTCCAAGCCAATTTCCTTACACTTTCCTTCACTAAAATTATTCTACACAATGTGGGCAGTAGATAGGCAGCAAGAAAATCAAATTTTGGTGAGGTTTTGAAGAATTTCAAAAGTGGTAAGTATGTATTTTTTATGTTTGTTTCATTAAACCTTGTGAGGATGTTATGGGTAGTTGAATTGTGGAAGGATTTTTGGAGTTTGATGTTTTAAGGGAGATGTATACTTTTGGCAGCCATGAAACTTCAATAAGGGTAGTTTATCCTTGCATATAAATGGTAGATTAAAGTGTTGATGTAAGTGTTTATGTGTGTAGGAATAAATTGGGTAATGTATACTAAATGTATATGTGAAAGTACACTTGATTTTGGAAGCTTGGAAGTTAATTGAAAGAGAGGTACAATTCGAAAAACTTGAACTGTATATCAAGATATGTTATTTTGTGGTTTGGTTTATGGAATTATATTGTTGAATTATGGTCCTTGTTATGGCAGCATGTATATGTGTATAAGGGTTTGAAAGTGGACATGTAAATGAGCTTGTCATGTAGTTAAATTGTTGTAATTTGGACTTAGTAAATTTTGTACTATAATGTGCATATTGAGTGTGATTACAAGCTACCAAAATGACCAAAAATGTGAAGCAAAATGTGTTTATGTTATGGTACAAACCAGAAATGGCATGAAGGAAATGATTTAGTAAGTGTTAAATGTGTAATTGATGAGTGGTGAATAATGTACAATAGGGCAGTGTATGTTTTGGGCTTAGAACCTTAAGTTTGTGACTCCAATTGGTACGAGACCAATTGAAGGTGAAACTAGGCACAAAAAGTGCCAACTTTCATGAAGGAAGCTTACCAAAATTCTGCTTGGAAGGTAACTTGAAAAATGACCAAATCCAGATTAGTGCATTTAAGGCCTGAAAATTGACCATTTGGGCAGTAGTTAGTGTTTTGGCCATAGCTCACTCAAAACAGGTCCAATTGACCTGAACTTTTTACCATAAATAGTTTAGACATATATCTACAAGTCTTATGAAGACACCAAAGCCCAGAAATGACCATAAGCAAGTCAAATAGCTTGCACAAGTTCGGGTTCAAAAACTGGCCGAACCTAAAGTGACCATTTTGATACATTTTGACCAGCATTGGTAAATTAACCATAACTTGGTATACATAACTCAGAATGACTTGAAATTTTGCCCTGCGTACAATAAGATAAAGACCTAGAAGTTTGTAGCTTTGACCGAAACTCGAAAATCGAGGAAACTAGGTCATCCGGCTAGGTCAAATTAGTATACCGGAATCCGACAAATTACAATAAAATGCACTATACATGAAAATGAATTGGTTAAAATGTACCAAAACTAAAAGGCTATTAAATATGACACATTGGTAACATTAAAACCTAATTCACCTAGAGTGCATCGAGGGTCAACATTTTAGGTTGACTAAGGAAAATAATAGAATTCAATAAATTAATTATTGAACCTTATTGTTATAGACAGTTTAAATGAGCACTGAAACACTTCAAATTGTGTGTTTCAGTTAGCAAAGACTCAGGGAAGGGGAAGGAAACACTGAGTCAGGGCCAAGAGACAATTATCAGAGGTTTGTGCACAACAGTTATTTCTTTTGAATTTTTCAATTGAAATAAATTATGACTATTTGTATATCATTATTTTAAATTGTGAAAAATTATTTGATTAATATTTGATGGATACTTATTGATTGAAAAGCATTGTAAATGGTTTGAAACCACAGCTATCATGTATATTGATTGAATTCCTAGCTAGCTTATCTAGTGGGATGAATTGAATTCCCTCTCTGGCTGAAGTGTTGAGGTGGGTGCCTATTGAGGATGAATAGAATGAGTACTCATATTATTGCTAGCCAGCTATGTTATTCCTCATTAGCCATCGGCTTTTGGGATGAATTGAATTCCTTACTAGCCATTGGCTTTTGGAACGAATTGGACTTTGGAACATGCTTAAGCTGTGTGTGATTTATTGATATTTATTGTGATATTGTGAAATGGAGTTTAAATTCTTATTGACATTCACGGTCTTTGAATTTAACTACGGTTTTAAGTATCCACTATTTATATGACTTATGATTTGTGATTTAAAGTTGTATTTTGTTAATGTTGTGCACCACTGAGACATTGGCTCAGCGATAGCTTTTCATTGCTGTCGCAGGTTGACAGACTGACAGGACAACACACTAGGCTGCTAGTACTACAATGAGAGATCATCGAATATATTGAGTATACCATATTTGGCATTTTGTATTGTAATGTATGTTCACTGTATGTATATAGTATTCTTGGTTTTAAGCAGTTGTAAATTAAAATTGTATATTGAAGTTGTAAAATAAATTTTGAATTATTTCGGCTTATAAAATTTGTACTATTTTTCTATTATCTCAGCCTTTGAAAATACTGAAAAATTATTATTGATTTGAGTTGAGAAACATATTGCGTTGATTGAATGATGGAGTTTGAGATTGAGAAATATATTTGAAGTGCTTTTTACAGGTTTTTGAAGAATTGTTTTATTCAAAATACAGATGACACTCCGCCAAAATTTTTACAGAAATTACTAATAATTCAAATGTGTTAGCTGTTTCACTTAAGTTCAAAAATTTTTTAACACCTGTAAATAGTGCTCACCACTGTAAAAGGAAGTAAGAAAAATTTTAAAATCCCTTGTAGTGTATTTAATGGGTTATCAGTAGACAAAGTTGGTAATTCATTAGGTATACTACGGGATCATGTTATGCCTTACAGAGGGGTAGGGTGTGACAAAAAATATTAGCAATAGAAAGATAACTGAATCAAGTAGTACAAATGAAATTTTCAGAATTATAGGAACCAAAAATACAATACTCCAAGAATTAATCTGTATGTCTAATATTATTACTGTATAAACTCAACACTTCCAAAGAGGGACAAAATAGGATATAAGATAGTTGATATTAGAAATATCATACCAAATTTAATTGATACCCGAGGATCTAAATTATACTTTAGAATTATACTTCAGTCTTTCTTATTTGTATATACTATTTTCTTGTTATATTATTACACCACTAAGCAGAAATGCTTAGCGTGATGGATTTGTTTCCTTCGCGCAGGTACTGAAGCTAAAAACCCAGTGGACATTTGACTGAAATTTTTAGAGTCCAGATCTGCAGAAGTGTCAGAAATGTATAAGGTTGTCACCTCCTTAGCAATGCATGTAGATAGGGCTCACAAAAGTTATTTTATGTATCTAAAAATTAGTTATTAATTGTAATTAATTTGTACTTCATGTAAATTGTGAATTTGTGAAATTAGCTTGTAAACCATGTAAATTATGAAGTTTGAGAATTTTGATACATAAATTGAGTATGAATGGATATGTATGCAAATGAGTTGTAAGAATTGAATGTGTGATGAGATGATTATGAAAATAACTAATGAGATTTTATTGTGAAAATATTATTGAAATTTCAAGCAGATGAATAGTGAAAAATGCCAAATGGTAATAGAAACAGAGGAAACTCCACTGGTTTGTCCATAGAAAAATAATTAATATTAAAATATAACGAGAACAAAATTTTTAAAGGAATAAAGTAAGATAAAATAGGGTGCTCCGGCACCGAATGTAGCACACCTTACTCGGCTACACTGTAGTCGGGTCATTGGTCACTGAATAGGTGAAATGTCTAGAACTATATGTAAACTAGAGTGAGCAATCATAAATAGACCAAATAATGGTAAGAAAAATTAAGGAAAAATTGAGAAAAAATTAAGATATAAAATACAATGAAGTTAAATGAGCCGAAGCCCCGGTGATGGGTGACCTAACGGAAGTTGTTGTCTTCATAGCTAGTAACCCTAAACCCGAGGGGAATCCCGTGAAATAATTTTTGGGATGCCAGAGAAGAGTTACGACGCCCTAAGTAGTGTTAGAATGCCAAGAAAAGGTTAGGAAAAGTTTTAAGATCGGTACAGACAATTTTGGCTCCATAAGCCAAATGGAGGGCATTTTGGTCATTTCGTTTTCAGAGATGATTTTTGGTTAACTGGTCCAGGTAAATAAAAATTATTATTACAAAAATTATTATTACATAAATGATGCTAAAATTTTAATTGAAAGTAAGTAGAAAAGAAAAGAAAAGAAATTAAAATGATAATTATGACATAATATGATGTCATTTAAAAAACTCCACCAGTCACAACTCAACAAGCCAATTAAAAAGAGATAAATTGGGAAAAAAATGAAAAGAAAATATGCACTTTGTCTTTAACCAGCCGAATCAAGAGAAGAGAGAAAGAGAAAGAAGAGAAAAACCTCCATTGATGCTTGGTAATAAGCTTGAGTTCATCCACCAAACCACCTCAAAACCCTAGCTTCCCTTCACAAAACTTCTCCTCACACCTAGAGCAAGACTTGGATAGCAAAGAGGAAGAGAACAAGTGGAGTTTTCAAGCCTTGGAAATTGGCTAAGGTAAGGTTAGTGCTACTTCTTCCATAAATCCATGAGTTTACCTTCTGTAGATTATGAATTAAGTGTTAGTATTGGAAGTGTCACACCCTACCCCTCTGTAAGCCATAACATGATCCCGTAGTATACTTAATGAATTACCAACTTCGTCTCTGATAACTCATTAAATACACTATAAGGGATTTTAAAACTTTTCTTACTTCTTTTTATAGTGGTGAGCACTATTTACAGTGTTAAAAAAAAATTTTGAACTGAAGTAAAACAACTAACACATTTTAAGAATTAATAATTTATGTAAAAATTTTAGCGGAGTTGTCACACCCTACCCCTCTGTAAGGCATAACATGATCCCGTAGTATACCTAATGAATTACCAACTCTGTCTACTGATAACCCATTAAATACACTACAAGGGATTTTAAAAACTTTTCTTACTTCTTTTATAGTGGTGAGCACTATTTACAGGTGTTAAAAACCTTTTTGAACTGAAGTGATAGAACTAACACATTTGAATTATTTGGAATTTCTGTAAAAATTTTGGCAAAGTGCCATCTGTATTTTGGATAAAATAGTTCTTCAGAAAACCTGTAAAAAGCACTTCAATATTTTTCCAAATCTCAACTCCAACATATTTCTCAACATAACATATTTCTCAACTCAAATCCACAGTGATTTTTCAAAGTCTGAGATACAAGAAATATAATACAATTTTTACAAGCCAAAATAATTCATAATTATTTTACCACTTCAAGGTACAATTTGAATTTACAACTGCTCAAAATTAAAAACAATATGTACATACAGTGGACATACATTACAGTACAAAAAACAAAATGTGGTATACTCGTTATACCCGAAAATCTTTCGCTGGAGGTACTAGCAGCCTAGTCTGCTGCCTTGTTTGTTTGTCTACTTGCGACAGCAATAAAAAGCTATCGCTGAGACAATGTCTCAGTGGTGCACAACATTAACCAAATACAACTTTAAATCACAATTCATAATTCATTTAAATGATGGATATGTAAAATCATAGTTAAATTCAAGACAATGAGTGTGAGAAGGAATTTAACACAATATCACAATAAATCTCAGAGATCAAAAACATAGTTAGCTTCTAAAGACAGTGAATGTCAATAAGGATTTAACTCCATTTCACAATCTCATAATACAAATCAATAAATCACACACAGCTTAATCATGTTCAAAAGTTCAATTCGTCCCAAAAGCCGATGGCTAATGAGGTATTCAATTCGTGCCAAAAGTCGATGACTAATGAGGAATAACATAGCTAGCTAGCAAAAATATGAGTACTCATCCAATTCGTCCTCAACAGGCACACACCTCAACACTTCAGCCAGAGAGGGAATTCAATTCGTCCCACTAGACAAGCTAGTGAGGAATACAATCAATATATATGATAGCTGTGGTTTAAAACCATTTCCAATGCTTTTCAATCAATAAGTATCCATCAATATCATTCAAACAATTTTACACAGTTTCAAACCATTTACAATGCTTTTCAAGCAATAAATATCCATTCAAACACATTTCCACAATTTAAAACAATAATGTACAAATAGTCATAATTCATTTCAATTGAAAAATTCAAATGAAATAGTTGTTGTGCACAAACCACTGATAACTGTCTCCTGGTTTGGACTCAGTGTTTCCTTCCCTTTTCCTGAGTCTTTGATAACTGAGAAACACAATTTGAAGTGTTTCAGTACTAAATTAAACTATCTCTATCGATGATGCTTGATAAGTAATTCACTGAAAGCTATTATTTGCTTAATCACCTAATATATCGACCCTCGATGCATTCTAGGTAAATTAGGTTTTTGTGTCACTAATATGTCACATTCGATAGTGTTTTAGGGTTGGTACATATTACCAATTTCATTTCCTTGTTTAGTGCATTTTATTGCAACTTGCTGGATTCCCGGATACTAGTTTGACCTAGCCGGACGGCCTAGTTCCCTCGATTTTTGGGTTTTGGTCAAAACTAAAAACTTGTAGATCTATGTCTTATGGAACGCGGGGCAAAATTTTAGGTCATTCTGAGTTATGTAGACCAAGTTATGGTCATTTTACTATAGCTGGTCAAATGGCATCAAATTAGGTCATTTTAGGTCAAATTTGGTCAACTTTGGTTCGGCCAGTTTTTGGACCCGAAATTGTG
Source organism: Hevea brasiliensis (assembly GCF_030052815.1). NCBI lineage: Eukaryota > Viridiplantae > Streptophyta > Magnoliopsida > Malpighiales > Euphorbiaceae > Hevea > Hevea brasiliensis. The sequence goes on along the minus strand of NC_079499.1, from coordinate 36,554,305 downwards.
TAAGCTGTTTGACTTGCTTATGGTCATTTCTGGGCTTTGGTGTCTTCATAAGACTTGTAGGTATGGGTCTTAACTATTCATGGTTAAAATTTCAGGTCAATTGGACCTGTTTTGAGTGAGTTATGGCCTAAACACTAACTGCTGCCCAATTGGTCAATTTTCAGGTCTCAATTGTACTTAATCCGTATTTGGTCATTTTTCAAGTTACCTTGCAAGCAGAATTTTGGTATGTTTCCTTCATGAAAGTTGGCACATTTTGTGCCTAGTTTCACCTCCAATTGGTCTCATACCAATTGGAGTTACATATTTAGAGTTATAGGCTAAAATGCACACTGCCCTTAATTACATTGCTTAAACATCTATACATTACACATTTACCTTGCTACAAATCCACCTCTCAACCCCATTCTGTTTTGGTACATTACCAAAACCATTTACCACTTCACATTAAGATCATTTTGGGCAGAATACAAACATCCTCAATACACCAAATAAAACTCTAATTCATAAAGTCCAAATACAACAATATACTCACATAAACACTACTCATTATTACATACAATTTCCACAACCAATTTACATACATTTTCATCAATCCTCAATGTCACAATTCACCCAATATCTTCATGAATTAAAACACTAATTAAAGAGTCCCAAGGCTGCCGAATTGCTCCACCTTGCCAAAGTTTCACATAACTTCCTCCACTTCAATTTCAAATGCACAATCACCACATATACATGGGAATAACTTACTAGGACATTAAATCACCCTACTCAACATAAATTCTCATCAAATATATGTATGAATATTTCATTAACATACAACCCCATGGCTGTCCAAACTGGATATATCAATAACTCCTCAAACTTGAAAATTTTCTTCACAAATCAAACACCCATAACATGTATACAAAGTTTAACAAAGTAATATTCAAAAATACAAACTTACCTATGGTTGGGACTTGCTAAACCTTCAGTAAACTTCTTGATTTTTGTATCAAACTCTTCCTTATGATGTGGAGATAAAACTTAATGAAGCCACTTAGGTGATTGGAGGTGAAATGAGGAGGTTAATGGAGCTTCATGCAAAACGGCAATGGAGGTTCTTCACCTTTCCATTTCAGCATGGATGAAGGACTTGGAGAAGAATGAAATTGAAGATTGTTTAATGAACTTACACCTGCCCATTTTGTTCTTAATTTATTCTATAGTGGTCCACTTACTCAAATTAAATCATATAATAAGTTTAACTTTCATTTATCCCACATTAAACCCATAATTTTTGCCATTTACTTTAGGTACCACCAATTTAATTTTTCATTATATTTTCCAAGTATAATATTATTTATTTTTAATAGACATTTAGGTCAAAAGACAATTCGGGATGTCAAATGACCATAATGCCCCTGTTCGGGTTACATTCCCAATTTTTCGGTAACACCGGGTTTTGTCCATTTTTCGATTTCTCACTTTTCTTTGTACTAATTAATTAATTTTTCTTTGATATTTCTAATGATATTTATACTTCAATAGGAGTCTCTTTAAGTCCTAAAAATATTTTCCAGGGTTCCCCGCAGTCCAGGGCTAGTCAACGGTCCACGTCGTGACTTCCCGGTGCGGTCACCCATCGCTAGTGTTCTTGGCTCGCTTAACTTGGTTACCTTTCTTTGCTATTATTTTTCCTTTGTTTTTCTTGTATTTTCTTTTCTTGTATTTCATTATTTTATGTCTCTTCCCTCACATCAAAGTGTAGTTCTAGGCATCCTAGCTGTCCGGACAACACTGGTCACCGGAATAGTAGAACGCACTACCAAACATAGGGGTGTTACAATTCTCCCCCCCCCCCTCCCCCCTTAAAATAAATTTCGTCTCGAAATTTTTACCTGGCATTAGTCTTCGAATAGCTGTGGGTGCTGTCTCCTCATATCCTCTTCACATTCCCAAGTAGCTTCTTGGCCTGAATGATGGTTCCACAGCACTTTAACCAGGTGTATCTGTTTGTTCCTCAGCTGCTTTACCTCATAAGCCAGAATTTTTATGGGTTCTTCCTCATATGAGAGGTCTGGATTTACCTCAATCTCTTCAACTGATAGTACATGAGATGGGTCAGATCTATACCTCCTTAACATGGACACATGGAAGACACTGTGTATCCTTGCTAGCTCTGGAGGTAATGCCAACCGATATGCCAAAGGACCCACTCTTTCCGGAACCTCATATGGTCCGATGAAACGAGGACTCAATTTCCCCTTTCTGCCAAATCTCATAATCCTCTTCCAAGGAGAAACTTTGAGGAATACTTTATCACCCACTGCATACTCAATATCTCTTCTCTTCAGATCAACATAGGACTTTTGAAGGTCTGATGCAGCCTTGAGTCTATCTTTAATCAATCTGATCTTTTCCTCTGTCTGCTGAACAATTTCTGGCCCAATCATCTTCCTTTCACCTATTTCATCCCAACATAAGGGAGTTCTGCACTTTCTGCCATACAAAGCTTCATATGGAGGCATTCCAATGCTTGATTGGTAGCTGTTGTTATAAGCAAACTCAATCAAAGGCAAGTGTGTATCCCAACTACCTTCAAATTCAATCACACAAGCCTATAGCATATCCTCTAATATTTGAATAACCCTCTCAGACTGGCCATCTGTCTGTGGGTGGAATACTGTGCTGAAGTTCAATCTAGTTCCTAGGGCTCTCTGAAGACTACCCTAGAATCTAGAAGTGAACCTAGGATCTCTGTCAGACACAATTGATACTGGCACTCCATGCAATTTTACAATCTCATATATGTACAATCTGGCCAATCTTTCCAGGCTATAGTCCATCCGAACTGGCAAAAAGTGAGCAGACTTGGTCAATCTGTCAACTATAACCCATACTGCATCATGACTACTCTGTGTCCTTGGAAGTCCTGTAACAAAATCCATAGTTATCCGTTCCCATTTCCACTGCATGCGACAAAGGATGTAACAAACCAGTTGGAACTTGATGTTCTGCCTTTACTTGCTGACAAGTTAGGCATTTGGAAACAAACTCAGCTATATCTCTCTTCATACCTATCCACCAGTAATGCTCTTTCAGCCCTCTGTACATTTTAGTTCCACCAGGGTGCATAGCAAAAGGAGACTCATGTGCTTCCTTCATAATGATCTGTCTCAGTTCCACATCACTAGGAACGCACACTCTACCCTGATGTAGTAATAAACCATCATCTCTCACAGAGAATTCAGGTTTCTTGCCCTGCTGGACTTCTTTCAGTAGCTTCTGATATTTTTCATCACTCTGAGAAGCCATTCTGATCTGATCAATCAACACTAGCTGTACATGCCATGCAACTACTGTTTGTCCCTCATCATCAATCTCTAAACTGGCATGCTGTGCTTTTAATTCACATACCATGGACAAAGGAGAAACTCTGAGACTTGCCATAGTCTTGTGACTTAAGGTGTCAGCCACCACATTTGCTTTCCCTGGCTGATAGTCTATTAAGCAATCATAATCTTTGATGAGTTCTAACCATCTCCTCTGCCTCAAATTTAATTCCTTCTAAGTGCCTAAGTACTTCAAGCTCTTGTGATCTGTGTAAATATAGCATTTCTCCCCATACAAATAGTGTCTCCAGATCTTCAGAGCAAAAACAATAGCTGCTAGCTCCAGATCATGTGTTGGGGAGTTCCTCTCATGCGGTTTCAGCTGGTGTGATGCATAAGCAATGACATTCCGATCTTGCATCGATGCAGCCTAACCCATTGTGAGAAGCATCACTATAAACTGTGTATTCTTTACCCGGAGTAGGTAAAGTGAGGATTGGAGCTTCAGTTAAACACCTCTTCAACTCATCAAAACTTTGCTGGCATTTATCAGTCCACTGAAATTTTACATCTTTCCGAAGCAGTTTGGTTAGTGGAGAAGATAACATAGAAAACCCCTTCACAAACCGATGATAATATCTAGCTAAACCCAGAAAATTGTGAACTTCTGTGATGTTCTTAGGTGGCTTCCAATTAAGGATAGCTTATACCTTGCTGGAATCTACCTTGATCCCTTCAGCTGACACAACATGTCCCAAAAAGGAGATTTCTTTCAGCCAAAATTCACATTTCGACAATTTGGCGTATAGCTGTTTCTCCCTTAAAGTCTGCAGTACAATCCGCAGATGCCTGTCATGCTCCTCTGCATTCCTTGAATATATCAAAATGTCATCAATAAACACCACCACAAATTGATCAAGATATGGTCTGAAGATAGTGTTCATCAGATCCATAAAAGCAGTTGGAGCATTTGTTAACCCGAATGGCATTACTAGAAACTCATAGTGGCCATACCGAGTTTTGAAAGTAGTTTTTGGAATACTCTGCTCTTGCACCTTCAACTGATAATAACCAGATCGCAAATCAATTTTGGAGAATATAGCTGCACTCTTCAACTGATCAAATAGATCATCAATGCGAGGCAATGGATATCTGTTCTTTATTATCACCTTATTCAACTGTCGGTAGTCAATGCATAAGCGGAGAGTACTATCTTTCTTCTTAACAAACAACATTGGTGCTCCCCAAGGTGACACACTAGGGTGGATGAAGCCCTTTTCAAGTAATTCTTGTAGTTGTATCTTCAACCCCTTCAATTCTGCTGGTGCCATTCTGTATGGCATTATGGAGATTGGTTCCACACCAGGCATAACATTAATTTCAAACTGCACTTCTCTTTCCGGAGGTAATCCTGGCAATTCATCAAGAAACACATATGGAAAGTCATATACTGTAGGGATGTCCTTCAATGCTGGACTCCCCACTTGGGTGTCTACCACATGTGCCAAGTAGGCTTCACACTCCTTTCTGATCATTTTTCTGGCCAGTGCAGCCGAAATGATGTTTGATGGCAATAACTGCCTTTCCCCATGTATTACCACATCTCTATACTGAGGAAGGCCAAAAGTGACCGTCTTCAGCCTACAGTCAATCATGGCATGATGCCTAGCTAAGCAATCCATGCCCAAGATGATATCATAATCTCTGAAGGGCATTTCAATGAAATCAGACAGGAAAGTGTGTCCTTGGATCACCAAAGGACAATCTCTATACATTCTATTAAACCTGACTTCCTGTCCTAACGGACTTGTTACTAGCACCTCAAAGTCCATTTTTGTACATGGAACAGCAATGCAATCAATGATGCTAGCACTCACATAAGAATGGGTAGAACCCGGATAAAATAACACAAACAAATTCTGATTAAAAGTTGAGAAAGTACCAACCACAACATCAGATGTCTCGGCCTCTTCCCTCTGTCTCATTGCATACATTCTGATTGGAGCATTGTCTTGCTTTGATTATTTCACTGTGCCTTGGCTGCCTGCTGGGCTACCTCTACCCCTGCCTCTACCTCTGCTGGGTGGTTGTGAACTTCTGGTGACAGGGCTCTGAACTGACCCTTCTGCAGTAGTAGGAGGTTGTCCAACTCTGCGACTACTGGTGCAGTCCTTGGCAAAGTGTCCTGTGCCTCCACAGTTATAACAGGCTCCAATAGCCTTGTAGCAGATCCCACCATGATTTCTTCCACATGTCTCACATTGGCGGGGAGGGTAGGAACCTCTGGTACTCTGCTGACCAGATAGGGGAGGCTTCTGTCCTGAATATCTTCCCCTACCAGATTTCTTGCCACCTCTGCCATGTCCCCCATAGTTCTTCCTCTTTCCAGTAGGACCACTGGAACTCTGTTCTATAGATTTTCCCTCTTTCTCTGTCTTCTCTGATTTCTTTTTCTCAGGAGCAGCTTCAGACTCAATTCTTTCTAACTCTAGAGCTTGAGAAATAAGTTCAGAGAAGTTAGTGTGTTTGAAGCCGACTACTTGTAATCTGATACTGGGCTTCAAGCCAGTTTCAAACCTCTTGCATCTCTCCTGGCTGGTAGAAAGTAAACTCACTGCATAATGGCTTAGGCGGGAAAATTCTCTTTCATACTCAGCCACTGATCTGCCCCCCTATTTTAGACTTAGGAATTCTTGTAACTTCTGGTCTACATAAGCATCAGGGACATATTTCTGTCTGAATTCCCTGAGAAAGTCATTCCATGTTAGCACTGTAGGTTCTACCAGACTGTGGGGAATGGTTTTCCACCAGTCATAAGCATCCCCCTGTAACAAAGATATAGAGTATTCAAATCTGAGCTCCTCTATGCAATGCAGTTTCTTGAATACCCTATCCATCCTTTCTAACCACTGTTCAGCCTCTAGAGGATCTACTGTCCCCTTGAACTCTGTAGCCCCATACTTCATCAATTTGTCATACTGCCTGGTAGGAGATTGTGGTTGTACCACTGGTGTCTGTATTGGGACTTGAGTAGGCACATTACTAGCCATTTGTTGGAACATTGCAGCCATCTGCTGAGTAAACTAAGCGAGAAGCTGCGATGCTGCGGTGGTGTTCTTTGAACCACTAACATTGTGTAGGCCTGGGGCATCCCCTTGCACCTCAGCCTCAATAGATTGATCGACTGAACGATCACCCTCTTCCATAGTCAATGCGAGGATTTTAGATCTCTTGAACAAATAACACAAGGAGATTTCCTCCCGTTAGTGCATATTTATAATGTAATGTACTGTATGTATCAAACAATGATATTGAGCAGTTGTACTATGAAGAAAGAATATTCAAATAGCAGGTGAAAACAGAATTTAAAAACTTTGCTCTGATACCACTAAAACATGTCACACCCTACCCCTCTATAAGGCATAACATGATCCCATAGTATACCTAATGAATTACCAACTCCGTCTACTGATAACCCATTAAATACACTACAATGGTGAGCACTATTTAAAGGTGTTAAAAACCTTTTTGAACTGAAGTGATAGAACTAACACATTTGAATTATTTGGAATTTTTGTAAAAATTTTGGCAGAGTGCCATCTGTATTTTGGATAAAACAGTTCTTCAGAAAACCTGTAAAAAGCACTTCAATATTTTTCCAAATCTCAACTCCAACATATTTCTCAACATAACATATTTCTCAACTCAAATCCACAGTGATTTTTGTAAGTCTGAGATACAAGAAATATAATACAATTTTTACAAGCCAAAATAATTCATAATTATTTTACAACTTCAAGGTACAATTTGAATTTACAACTGCTCAAAATCAAAAACAATATGTACATACAGTGGACATACATTACAGTATAAAATACAAAATGTGGTATACTCATTATACTCGAAAATCTTTCGCTGGAGGTACTAGCAGCCTAGTCTACTGCCCTGTCTGTCTGTCTACCTGCGACAGCAATAAAAAGCTATCGCTGAGACAATGTCTGAGTGGTGCACAACATTAACCAAATACAACTTTAAATCACAATTCATAATTCATTTAAATGATGGATATGTAAAATCATAGTTAAATTCAAGACAATGAGTGTCAGAAGGAATTTAACACAATATCACAATAAATCTCAGAGATCAAAACATAGTTAGCTTCTAAAGACAGTGAATGTCAATAAGGATTTAACTCCATTTCACAATCTCATAATACAAATCAATAAATCACACACAACTTAATCATGTTCAAAAGTTCAATTCGTCCCAAAAGCCGATGGCTAATGAGGTATTCAATTCGTCCCAAAAGTCGATGACTAATGAGGAATAACATAGCTAGCTAGCAAAAATATGAGTACTCATCCAATTCGTCCTCGTGAGCACACACCTCAACACTTCAGCCAGAGAGGGAATTCAATTCGTCCCACTAGACAAGCTAGTGAGGAATACAATCAATATACATGATAGCTGTGGTTTCAAACCATTTCCAATGCTTTTCAATCAATAAGTATCCATCAATATCATTCAAACAATTTTACACAGTTTCAAACCATTTACAATGCGTTTCAAGCAATAAATATCCATTCAAACACATTTCCACAATTTAAAACAATAATGTACAAATAGTCATAATTCATTTCAATTGAAAAATTCAAATGAAATAGTTGTTGTGCACAAACCACTGATAACTGTCTCCTGGTCTGGACTCAGTGTTTCATTACCTTTTCCTGAGTCTTTGATAACTGAGAAACACAATTTGAAGTGTTTCAGTACTAAATTAAACTATCTCTATCAATGATGCTTGATAAGTAATTCACTGAAAGCTATTATTTGCTTAATCACCTAATATATCGACCCTCGATACGTTCTAGGTAAATTAGGTTTTTGTGTCACTAATATGTCACATTCGATAGTGTTTTAAGGTTGGTACATGTTACCAATTTCATTTCCTTGTTTAGTGCATTTTATTGCAACTTGCTGGATTCCGAGATACTAGTTTGACCTAGCCGGACGGCCTAGTTTCCTCGATTTTCGGGTTTTGGTCAAAACTACAAACTTGTAGATCTATGTCTTATGGAACGCGGGGCAAAATTTTAGGTCATTCTGAGTTATGTAGACCATGTTATGGTCATTTTACTATTGCTGGTCAAATGGCATCAAATTAGGTTATTTTAGGTCAAATTTGGTCAACTTTGGTTCGGCCAGTTTTTGGACCCGAACTTGTGCAAGCTGTTTGACTTGCTTATGGTCATTTCTGGGCTTTGGTGTCTTCATAAGACTTGTAGGTATGGGTCTTAAATATTCATGGTTAAAATTTCAGGTCAATTGGACCTGTTTTGAGTGAGTTATGGCCTAAACACTAACTGCTGCCCAATTGGTCAATTTTCAGGTCTCAATTGTACTTAATCCGTATTTGGTCATTTTTCAAGTTACCTTGCAAGCAGAATTTTGGTATGTTTCCTTCATGAAAGTTGGCACATTTTGTGCCTAGTTTCACATCCAATTGGTCTCATGCCAATTGGAGTTACATATTTAGAGTTATAGGCTAAAATGCACACTGCCCTTAATTACATTGCTTAAACATCTATTCATTACACATTTACCTTGCTACAAATCCACCTCTCAACCCCATTCTGTTTTGGTACATTACCAAAACCATTTACCACTTCACATTAAGATCATTTTGGGCAGAATACAAACATCCTCAATACACCAAATAAAACTCTAATTCATAAAGTCCAAATACAACAATATACTCACATAAACACTACTCATTATTACATACAATTTCCACAACCAATTTACATACATTTTCATCAATCCTCAATGTCACAATTCACCCAATATCTTCATGAATTAAAACACTCATTAAAGAGTCCCAAGGCTGTCGAATTGCTCCACCTTGCCAAAGTTTCACATAACTTCCTCCACTTCAATTTCAAATGCACAATCACCACATATACATGGGAATAACTTACTAGGACATTAAATCACCCTACTCAACATAAATTCTTATCAAATATATGTATGAATATTTCATTAACATACAACCCCATGGCTGTCCAAACTGGATATATCAATAACTCCTCAAACTTGAAAATTTTCTTCACAAATCAAACACCCATAACATGTATACAAAGTTTAACAAAGTAATATTCAAAAATACAAACTTACCTATGGTTGGGACTTTCTAAACCTTCACTAAACTTCTTGATTTTTGTATCAAACTCTTCCTTATGATGTGGAGATAAAACTTAATGAAGCCACTTAGGTGATTGGAGGTGAAATGAGGAGGTTAATGGAGCTTCATGCAAAACGGCAATGGAGGTTCTTCACCTTTCCATTTCGGCATGGATGAAGGACTTGGAGAAGAATGAAATTGCAGATTGTTTAATGAACTTACACCTGCCCATTTTTTTCTTAATTTATTCTATACTGGTTCACTTACTCAAATTAAATCATACAATAAGTTTAACTTTCATTTATCCCACATTAAACCCATAATTTTTGCTATTTACTTTAGGTACCACCAATTTAATTTTTCATTATATTTTCCAAGTGTAATATTATTTATTTTTAATGGACATTTAGGTCAAAAGACAATTCGGGGTGTCAAATGACCATAATGCCCCTGTTCGGGTTACATTCCCGATTTTTCGGTAACACCGGGTTTTGTCCGTTTTTCGATTTCTCACTTTTCTTTGTACTAATTAATTAATTTTTCTTTGATATTTCTAATGATATTTATACTTCAATAGGGGTCTCTTTAAGTCCTAAAAATATTTTCTAGGGTTCCCATGATCCGAGGCTAGTCAACGGTCCACGCCGTGACTTCCCAGTGCGGTCACCCATCGCTATGGTTCTCGGCTCGCTTAACTTGGTTACCTTTCTTTGCTATTATTTTTCCTTTGTTTTTCTTGTATTTCTTTTCTTGTATTTCATTATTTTATGTCTCTTCCCTCATATCATAGTGTAGTTCTAGGCATCCTAGCTGTCCGTACAACACTGGTCACCGGAACAGTAGAACGCACTACCGAACATAGGGGTGTTATAGGAGTACCATCTATATTTTGAACAAAACAGTTCTTCAGAAAACCTATAAAAAGCACTTCAAATAGATTTCTCAATCTCGACTCCAACAGTTAAACAACACAATATATTTCTCAAGTCAAATCCACAATAATTTTTCAAAGAATGAGATAAAAGAAATATAATACAAATTTTACAAGTCAAAATAACTCATAATTTATTTTATAACTTCAATGTACAATTTTAATTTACAACTGCTTAAAACCAAGAACACTATATACATACAGTGAACATACATTACAATATAAAATGCAGAATATGGTATACTCAATATACCCGATGATCCCTCAGTGTAGTACTAGCAGCCTAGTCTGCTGCCATGTCAGTCTGTCTACCTGCGACAGCAATGAAAAGCTATCGCTGAGTAAAATTTACTCAGTGGTGCACAATAACAATTTGAAATGCGATACATAAATCTTTTATTGACAATTCACAAATCAAATAGTTCACAATTCCATTTCACAATTTACAAAGTTCATATAACATAAATTTGATCAAATAACTGAGTAACACAATTTTGCCAATCAATAACACAATTTGATCAAATAACTGAATAACACAGTTTTGCCAATCCATAACACAATTTGATCAAATAACTAAATAATACAGTTTTGCCAATCAATAACACCATTTGATCAGATAATTGAATAATACAGTTTTGCCAATCAATAACACAATTTGATCAAATAACTGAATAATACTGTTTTGCAAATCAATAACACAATTCGATCAAATAACTGAAGAATACAGTGTTGCCAATCTATAACACAATTTAGGTCATGACACAATTTTTCCACACATGTCGTGTTGTACACCACGACAAGACACACTCATCCCAATAATCGAAATCAATGAGGGAGGAAGCTAGCTATATAATGAGTACTCATCCACACTCACCTCAGACTGGGAAGTCAAAGAGGGAGGAACATAATCACACTCACCCCAGACTGATAAGTCAAAGAGGGAGGAATATAATAACAGTGTCATGCCAAGTGTGAATCAAAACAATTTCAAATCACAATATTTCATACAAACCATAAATCACATTTTATCTCAAAATTTCCATTTGCAAAGTTGGCAACACAATAAGTTCCAAATAATATTCCCAAAACCAAAGCAATCAAAAATTATTCATAACTCATTTCTCCAAATAAATTTGCTAGTAAAAGCAGTGAATATCAAAATTATTGTGCACAAACACAATTTAAAACAATAACATATAAATAATCGTAATTTATTTCAATTGAAAAAATTTAGAAGAAATAGCTATTGTGCACAAACACAATTTAAAATAATAACGTACAAATAATCATAATTTATTTCAATTGAAAAATTCAAAAGAAAAAAATATTGTGCACAAACCTTTGATATATGCCTCTTGGCTCTGACTCAGTGTTTCCTTCCCTTTCCCTGAGTCGTTGCTAACTGAGAAACATAATTTGAAGTGTTTTAGTACTCATTTAAACAGTCTCTAAGAATAAGGTTCAATAATTAATTTATCGAATTCTATTATTTCCTTAGTCAACCTAATATGTTGATCCTCGATGCATTCTAGTCAAATTAGGTTTTAATGTTACTAATATGTCACATTCGATAGTCTCTTAGGGTTGGTACACGTTACCAAATTCATTTCTATGTATCTTGCATTTTCTTGCAATTTGCTAGATTCCGGGATACTAGTTTGACCTAGCCGGACGACCTAGTTCCCTCAGTTTTCGTGTCACACCCTACCCCTCTGTAAGGTATAACATGATCCCATAGTATACCTAATGAATTACCAACTCCGTCTACTGATAACCCATTAAATACACTACAAGGGATTTTAAAAACTTTTCTTACTTCTTTTACAGTGGTGAGCACTATTTACAGGTATTAAAAACTTTTGTGAACTGAAGTGTAATAGTTAACTCCTTTGGATTATTTCGAATTTCTGTAAAAATTTTGGCAGAGTGCCATCTGTATTTTGGACAAAACAATTCTTCGGAAAACCTGTAAAAAGCACACTTCAATATATTTCCAAATCTCAACTCTAACATACTTCTCAACACAACATTTTTCTCAATTCAAATCCATAGAAATTTTTCAAAGTCTGAGATAAGGAAATATAATACAATTTTTACAAGTCAAATAACTCATAATTAATTTACAACTTCAAGGTACAATTTGAATTTACAACTGCTCAAAACCAAAACAAAATATACATACAGTGAATATACATTACAGTACAAAATGCCAACTGTGATATACTCATTATACCAAAAAATCTCTTGCTGGTGGTACTAGCAGCCTAGTCTGTCTGTCTACCAGCGATAGCAATAAAAAGCTATCGCTGAGACAATGTCTCAGTGGTGTACAACATTAACCAAATACAACTTTAAATCATAATTCATAAACCATATAAATAGTGGATACGTAAAACCATAGTTAAATTCAAGACAATGAATGTCATAAGGAATTTAAACTCCAATTCACAAATTATCAAAATTCATAATAACACAATTTAGTCAAATAGTTTAAGAATATCGTATTGCCAATTCATACATAATTTGATCAAATTACTGAATAACACAGTGTTGCCGATCAATATCACAATTTGGTCAAATAACTGAATAATATCGTTTTGCAAATCAATAACACAATTCGATCAAATAACTGAATAATATCGTTTTGCAAATCAATAACACAATTCGATCAAATAACTGAATAATATCATTTTGCAAATCAATAACACAATTCGATCAAATAACTGAAGAATCCAGTGTTGCCAATCAATATTACAATTCAAGCCATGACACAATTTTTTTCATACATGCCGTGTTGTACACCACGACAAGACATACTCACCCCAATAATCGAAATCAATGAGGGAGGAAGCTAGCTATATAATGAGAACTCATCCACACTCACCTCAGACTGACAAGTCAAAGAGGTAGGAACATAATCATACTCACCCCAGACTGATAAGTCAAAGAGGGAGGAATAATCACACTCACCCCATTAATGGAGGAGGAACATAGTATCAGTGTCATGCCAATTGTGAGTCAAAACAATTCCAACATTTTATTCAAATGATCCGTAAGAATTCAATAACTTTCCAAAGTTATAATTTCATTCACAAAATGGCAACACAATTCGTAATTCACTTCAATTTCCACAAAAACCATTTACAGTGCTTTTCAATCAATGAGTATCCATCAATACCATTCAAACAATTTTTCACAGTTTCAAACCATTCACAATGTTTTTCAATCAATAAGTGTCCATCAAACACATTTCCACAATTTAAAACAATAATATACAAATAGTCAATATTTATTTCAACTGAAAAATTCAAGAGAAATAGTTGTTGTGCACAAAACTCTGATGACTGTCTTCCTGGTCTGGACTCAGTGTTTCCTTCCCTTTCCCTAAGTCTTTAGTAACTGAGAAACACAACTTGAAGTGTCTCAGTGCTAATTTAATTTGCCTCTAACAATAATGTTCGATAAACAATTCAATGAATACCTTTGTTTGCTTAATCAACCCATATATCGACCCTCAATGTGTTCTAGGTAAATTAGTTCTTAACGTTATCAATATGTCATATTCGATAGTATTTTAGGGTTGGTACGTTTTACCAAACTCGTTTCCTTGTTTAGTGCATTTTAATGCAACTTGCTGGATTCTGGAATACTAGTTTGACCTAGCCGGACGACCTAGTTCCCTCGGTTTTCGGGTTTCTGTCAAAGCTACAAACTTGTAGATCTATGTCTTATGGACCGCGGTGCAAAATTTTAGGTCACTCCGAGTTAAGTAGACCGAGTTATGGTCATTATACTATTGCTGGTCAAATGGCATCAAATTAGGTCATTTTTAGGTAAATTTGGTCAACTCTGGTTCGGCCAGTTTTTGGATCCGAACTTGTGCAAGTTGTTTGACTTGCTTATGGTCATTTCTGGGCTTTGGTATCCTCATAAGACTTGTAGGTATGGGTCTTAACTATTCATGGTTAAAATTTCAGGTCAATTGGACCTGTTTTGAGTGAGTTATAGCCTAAACACTCACTGCTGCCCAATTGGTCATTTTTCAGGTCCTAATTGCACCTAATCCGAATTGGTCATTTTCTTAGGTCACCTTGCAAGCAGAATTTTGGTATGTTTTCTCAATGAAAGTTGGCACATTTTGTGCCTAGTTTCACCTCCAATTGATCTCATACAAATTGAGGTTACACATTTAAACTTATTGGCTAAAATGTACATTGCCCTTAGTTACCTTGCTTAAACACACATCCATGACACATTTACCTTGCAATATGTTTACTTTCCTACCATTTCTGTTTTGGTTCATTATCAAAAACATATTCCACTTTACATTATCATCACTTTGGGTAGATTACAATTATCCTCAATACACCAATTAAAGTTCACATTTACAAAGTCTAAATTCAATCACATACACACCTAAACATCACTAATTCTCACATACACTTTACAAAATAAATCTATATACATATCCATCAATCCTTAATGCTACAATTCTGCCTATATCTTCATGAACACATACACTTATCCAAGAGGTTCAAGGCTGCCGAAAATCCTCCTCAATACCCAAGTGTCCTACAATTCATCAATTTCCATCCAAATGCAAAAATCACCATATATATGTGAAATAATTTACTAGGATATTAAATCACCATAATCAACATCATTCGTCATCAAATATAAGTACAATAAATCATTAAATACATGACTCCATGGCTGTCCAAAATGGACATTTCAATAACTCTTCAAACTTGCAAATTTTCTTCACAAATCCAACACCCATAACATGTACACAAGGTTTAACAAAGCAAAGTTCAAAAATTTAAACTTACCTTATGGTTGGAACTTGCCAAACCTTGATTAAACTTCTCAAATTTGGTATCAAACTCTTCCTTATGATGTGTAGACAATTTTTCATGAAGGAACCTAAGAGATTGGAGTTGAAATGGAGGAGTTAAGAGAGCTTGATTGAAAAATGGCCATGGAGGATTTTTCTTCTTCAATTCGGCATGGGAGGACCAAGTGAGGAAGATGAACATTTCAGCTGCATTATGGACTTACACCTGCCCCATTATGTGTTTATTTTATTCCCTTAGTGGTCCACTTACTCACTTAATCATATAATATGTTAAACTTTCACTTAATCCCACATTAAACCCTTAATTCTCACTATTTACTTTAGGTACCACCAAATTAATTTTTCATTTTATTTTCTAAGTGTAATATTATTTATTTTTAATGGACATTTAGGTCAAAAGACACTTCGGGATGTCAAATGACCATAATGCCCCTGTTCGGGTTGCATTCCCGATTTTTCGGTAACACCGGGTTTTGTCCGTTTTTCGATTTCTCACTTTTCTTTGTACTAATTATTTAATTTTTTTTTGATTTTTCTAATGATATTTATACTTCAATAAGGGTCTATTCAAGTCCTAAAAATATTTTCCGTGGTTCCCATGACCCGTAGCTAGTCAACGGTCCACGCCCGTGACTTCCCGGTCATGATCACCCATCGCTAGGGTTTCCAGCTCGCTTAACTTGGTTACATTTCTTTGCTATGATTTTTCCTTTGTTTTTCTTGTATTTTCTTTTCTTGTATTTCATTATTTTATGTCTCCTCACTCATATTAAAGTGTGGTTTTAGGCATCCTAGCTGTCCGGACAGCACTGGTCACCAGAACAGCAGAACGCACTACCAAACTTAGGAGTGTTACATTTCGGGTTTCGGTCAAAACTACAAACTTGTAGACCTATGTCTTATTGCACGCGAGGCAAAATTTCAGGTCATTCTGAGTTATGTAGACCAAGTTATGGTCATTTTACTATTGCTGACCAAAATGCATCAAAATTGGTCACTTTAGGTCACTTTAGGTGAATTTTGGTTCGGCCAGTTTTTGGACCCGAACTTGTGCAAGCTGTTTGACTTGCTTATAGTCATTTCTGGGCTTTGGTGTCTTCATAAGACTTGTAGATATGGGTCTGAACTATTCATGGTCAAAATTTCAGGTCAATTGGACCTGTTTTGAGTGAGTTATGGTCAAAAAACTAACTGCTGCCCAAATGGTCAATTTTCAGGCCCTATTTGCACTTAATCCGGATTTGGTCATTTTTCAAGCCACCTTGCAAGCAGAATTTTGGCAAGATTCCTTCATGAAAGTTGGCACATTTTGTGCGTAGTTTCACCTCCAATTGTTCTCATGCCAATTGGAGCTACACACTTAAGGTTCTAGGCCCAAAACACAAACTGCCCTATTGCATTTTATTCATGCTCATCAAAGATCACCTTTAACCCTTACCAAACTTCACCTTTATGCCATTTCTGGTTTGTACCCTAACCTAAACATATTTCACAACATTTTATTGATCATTTTGGTAGCTTACAATCACATTCAACATACACCATTAAGTGCAGAATTTGTCAAATTCAATTACAACAATTTAACTACCTATTCATACTCGTTTACATGTCCAACTTCACACTATCATCACCCAACCAGGCTGCCAATTCATGCATTACATTCCCTTAATTTCCAAGCATTCAAATTTCAATACACATTGACATATACTAAGTATACATCACCCAAATGATTTCCTACACACATAAACATTTAATCCATCCTTTAAACCACCATTTACAAGTAAAAATAAACTGTCTTCAAAGAGTTTCCATGGCTGCCAAAAGTACACATCCCCATTCAACATCAAACCTCAAAAATCTCTCCATAAATCAAACACCCATAACATCCTTACAAAGTTTAATTAAACAATAATAGAAAACACAAACTTACCACTTTGGAAATTCTTCAAAACTCCATAAAAACTTTCCTTTCTTGCTGCCTATCTACTGCCCATTGTGTGAGGATCATTTTTTAATGAAGGCTCTTGCAAGAAATCAAGGCTTGATCATGGAGAACTTGAGCTCCATGCATGGTGCGGCCATGGAGTTTCTTTGGGAGAAATCTTCACTTCGGCAATGGAAGGGAATGAAGGTTGAAGATGAGTTTACAGATTTGTTAGTGGATTTACACCTGCCCATTTAATGGTTATTCAATCCCATAGTGCTCCACTCATGCTAGGATAATAATTTAATAAGTTTTAAGTGATAATTACTCCATTTACACTCAATTTTTTGCTATTTACATTTGGTACCACTAAATTAATTTTTTGTTATATTTTCCAAGTGTAACATTATTTATTTTTAATGGACATTTAGGTCAAAAGATAACTCGGGGTGTCAAATGACTACAATGCCCCTGTTCGGGTTGCATTCCCGATTTTTCGGTAACACCAGATTTTGTCCGTTTTTCGATTTCTCACTTTTCTTTATACTAATTATTTAATTTTTCTTTGATATTTCTAATGGTATTTATACTTCAATATGTGTTTATTTAAGTCCTAAAAATATTTTCCAGGGTTCCCTGCAGTCTAGGGCTAGTCAACGGTCCACACCGTGACTTCCTGGTGCAGTCACCCATCGTTAGGGTTCTCGGCTCGCTTAACTTGGTTACATTTCTTTGCTATTATTTTTCCTTTGTTTTTCTTGTATTTTCTTTTATTGTGTTTCATTATTTTATGTCTTCTCACTTATATCGAAGTGTAGTTCTAGGCATCCTAGCTGTTTGGACAACACTGGTCACCGGAACAGTAGAACGCACTATCGAACTTAGGGGTGTTATAATTCTCCCCCCCGTAAAAGCCATCTTACAATAGTAATATGTTTATTTTCTCCTTTCTATATGATCGTATAATCTTCTTTTCCTCAAATTTGTATAAGACTTTTAACAATCTAATACAACGTTTAATTTGTTTGTACAACACTAATCTTCTCTTACTATTGTTCTGTCTAATATTTCGGTTCATGTTCCTTCTTGAATAACCCTTGAGGTCATGTTAAAATGATTTATCTAGTCGTTGGTCCTCTGCCCATTCTAGTCAATAGTCTTCCTCACATTCGTAACATTTTTTTTTTGTTATATCTAAAACAACTGTTCGAATTTTTACTTCCATAACTCCTTTTATTTATCAATATTCTATAACTTACTTCCCTTTTGTACTAAACTATAACCTTTCGATATTCTAACTTTTGAGTTTTAAATCCCTAAGTAGGATTTTTAAACATCTTTCCAACAATAAAATTCTGTCTTAGCATAACTATACCAAAACAGATGCCGTTGGCAACTATTCTCATCTTGGTGTATTATCGAGTAGTACGTGGCTCTGTATAATAATCTCAAGTCAGTACTGTAATCTGCAGCTTACAGTATAAACATCAAGAACATTGCATAGTTACTATGATACATCCCAATAGATCAAATTTTCTGATATTTTATCCTTTTCGAATTTACTGATATTCGAATCTTATTCTGATTACAATATCCATTAGTAATTACTAACAGTAACATCCTTGCCCTCATCTAGAGCAATTCCATTACTGCATTTTACTTTTACGTCCTCTTGCCTTACATTAAGTAGGCTCGCTAATTAGCTTTATAATTTATGGTGTGTTAGAAAATACTTTTCGCCAATAAACTCTTTCAAAACTAATTTCACTTATTATCACAATCCTTATCTTAAAGGACTAATCACTAATGCATCAAAATTTATTCCCCTGTAAAGGAATAACAACAGAACATATAGTTCTAATACTAACATAAAAGTATGTAAACTCCAGGTCAAACAATATATATATATATATATCTTAGTTACTAATTGAGAAAGTACCAGCAATAATGTCAAAAGTCTCAGCCTCTTCTCTCTGCCGTATAGCGTATACTCCAGCTGAAGCATCACCTTGTTCTAGCTGATTCACAGTACTCTAAATTCTAGGTGTACTACCCCTACCTCTACCTCTGCCTCTACTAACTGATGGTAAACTCTTTGGGGTAGAAACTTGGGTTGATCCCTTTGGTGTAGTAAATGATCCAGAACGACATGGATTTACACAATCCCTAGCAAAATGACCAGTCTACAATTAAAACATGCTCGTACGGCTCTATAACATACCCCACTATGTGGTTTACCACAAGTTTCACAAAGTCGATCTGACAGCGCATTTCTGGGTTTCTGTTGAGTTTGCTAATCGAATCGAGGTGGTTTCTGTCTAGAAGATCTATCTCTACCGGACTTCTTACTACCTCTGTTGTATCCCCCAAAGTTTTTCCTCTTTTCAGTAGGACCACTAGAACTCTATTCTGCTGACTTTCCCTCTTTTTCTGTCTTCTCTGATTTCTTTTTCTCAGGAGCTGCTTCAGTTTCAATTCTTTCTAATTCTAGTGCTTGAGAAATAAGTTCAAAGAAGTCGTTATGTTTGAATCCGACCACTTGTAATCTGATACTAGGCTTTAAGCCGGTTTCAAACCTCTTACATCTCTCCCTACTGGTAGAATGTAGACTTACTGCATAATGGCTTAGGCGGGAAAATTCCCTTTCATATTCAGCCATCGATCTACTCCCTTATTTCAGACTTAGGAGCTCTTGCAGCTTCTGGTCTACATAAGCATCGGGGACATATTTTTGTCAGAATTCCCTGAGAAAGTCATTCCATATTAGCACTGTAGGTTCTACCAGACTGTGGGGAATGGTTTTCCACCAGTCATAAGCATCCCCCTGTAGCAAAGATACTGAGTATTCAAATCTGAGTTCCTTCGTGCAATGTAGTTTCTTGAATACCCTATCCATCCTCTCTAACCACTGTTTAGCCTCTAGAGGATCTATTGTCCCCTTGAACTTTGTAGTCCCATATTTCATCAATTTGTCATACTATCTAGCAGAAGATTGTGGTTGTACCACTGGTGTCTGTATTGGTACTTGAGTAGGCACATTACCAACCATTTGTTGGAACATTGCAGCCCTCTGCTGAGCGAACTGAGCAGGAAATTATGGTATTGCGGGGGCTGGTGCTGCTAAACCACTGACATTGTGTAGGGCTGGGGCATCCCCTTGCACTTCAGCCTCTATAGATTGATCGACTGAACGATCACCCTCTTTCATAGTCAATTCGAGGATCTTAGACCTCCTGAACAAATAACACAAGGAGATTTTCTCCCGTTAGTGCATATTTATAATGTAATGTACTGTATGTATCAAACAATGATATTGAGCAGTTGTACTATGAAGAAAGAATATTCAAATAACATGTGAAAACAGAATTTAAAAACTTTACTCTGATACCACTAAAACATGTCACACCCTACCCCTCTGTAAGGCATAACATGATCCCGTAGTATACCTAATGAATTACCAACTTCGTCTACTGATAACCCATTAAATACACTACAAGGGATTTTAAAACTTTTCTTACTTCTTTTTACAGTGGTGAGCACTATTTATAGGTGTTAAAAATTTTTTTGAACTTAAGTGAAAGAGCTAACACATTTGAATTATTAATAATTTCTGTAAAAATTTTGGCAGAGTGCTATCTGTATTTTGGACAAAACAGTTCTGCAAAAACCTGTAAAAAGCACTTCAATATTTTTCTCAATCTCAAACTCCAACATAATTCAACACAATGCGTTTTTCAACTCAAATCCACAATAATTTTTCAAAGACTGAGATTAAAGAAATACAGTACAAATTTTACAAGCTAAAATAACTCATCATTTACTTTGCAACTTCAATGTACAATTTTAATTTACAACTGCTCAAAACCAAGAATAATATATACATACAGTGAACATACATTACAGTACAAAATGCAAAATATGGTATACTCAATATACCCGATGATATGTCAGTGTAGTACTAGCAGCCTAGTCTGCTGCCTTATCAGTCTGTCTACCTGTGACAGCAATGAAAAAAGCTATCGCTAAGTAAAATTTTCTCAGTGGTGCAAAATAACAATTTGAAATGCGATACATAAATCTTTTATTGACAATTCACAAATCAAATAGTTCATAATTCCATTTCACAATTTACAAAGTTCATATAACATAAATTTGATCAAATAACTGAGTAACACAGTTTTGCCAATCAATAACACAATTTGATCAAATAACTGAATAATACAGTTTTGCCAATCAATAACACTATTTGATACAATTCACAAATCAAATAGTTCATAATTCCATTTCACAATTTACAAAGTTCATATAACATAAATTTGATCAAATAACTGAGTAACACAGTTTTGCCAATCAATAACACAATTTGATCAAATAACTGAATAATACAGTTTTGCCAATCAATAACACTATTTGATCAAATAACTGAATAATACAGTTTTGCCAATCAATAACACAATTTGATCAAATAACTGAATAATACCGTTGTCGACACCATATTTTGGCCGATCCCCAGAATCAATAAACTTCGAAACCGATCCCTAGCACTAAGTCTCTTCTTGCCATCTAATCACAGTTTCGATCTCTCTTCACAAAGAGTTGAGTCAATGCTAAGCTCTCGTATCCGTTAAAGCCTTACCGGTCTCTCAAATCATTCACCGATCTCTCAAGCCAATTGTCGAATATCCTGACCAGTTAACTGTATTCCCGATCTCTCTTATCAGACAAGATTGAATTAACACCAGAACCTTGCTGCCAATATTTATAATCGACCTCTCTTTTAAAAGTTTAGAAATAACCAAGCCAAGGTTCTAATCCGGTTTAATGAAGATCCCGATCTTAGATGTTCAAGCCAAAATTTTCAATTAAGTTCCGTTTAGCAATCTCATGCTTGTTGTATTTTTCGATCTCTCATACTTAGGATAATAATAGTTTTCAGTTGTTTCAATATACTCAGACAATCAAGTGTTTAGAAATTTTCCGATCACAACCATTCATCAAACAAAAAGGCATTCTATTTCATTTCATTGCAAAATTTGTACAAGTTATTCGGCTGGGGGATCACCCCCAGCCTGATCTACATTTTGCTCATCCTCTCCTTCCTCTTCACTATCCTCACCCTCGCCCCCGGGAGCCAGGTCGGCCATCCAAGAGAAGTCCTCTTCTGGGTAACGCTCGAGTTCGCCAAGAGGTCCTTGTGAGCATTCACATAGGCACCAGCTATCCCTGTCACCATTTCTTCGTCTTTCGCCTTAAGCTCCTCGATAAGTTGGGCGACCTGAGAAGCTTCGTTGGCCCGGAGCGCCTCGACTTCCCTGAGAGCACGATCCCTTTCAGCCAGAACATGATTCTGTTCGGCCACTCTATCTTCATAGAACTTCGCCCGCCCCTCAACTTGAGATATGTAATCCTGAGCGGATGCGAGTTGGGATCGGAGGGAAGCCATTTCCTGATTCTTCTTCTCGACCTCCTTGCCCAGGCGATGAGCCTTTTCCCGAACTATGGTCTGGTTCACCAGGCACTCCACGTTCAGGCTCATGGAGCGAGTCAAGATATCGTCAAGGCTGTCCGGGGATAGCCTGTCCCGATCCTCCCGAAGGCAGATGGAAGACCCCAAGACTTTGGCAAAACCGGGGTTCTCCCGAACAGTCCGGTTATTCTTCAGGGACTCGATCAACGTTTGAGCGCCACGAGAAGAGGATCTCACAGAAGATTGAGAAGGACCCCTTTCTGTGCTTGGAGCAACTGGAGGGGGTGGAGCCGGCTCTTCCTGTTGAGGAGGAGATCGGACAGCTTCAGTGATCGGCGGCCCCGAAGGTCGGGACGGGCCTCCTTGCGTCTCCCCTGGTTCATGGCCGGGAGTTCGAAGCATTTCCGAACGCTTCATCTCCTTTACTTTCCGGGAGATCTCTCTTTCTTTCTTCCGCTTCCTAGAACCCTCATCACCCGCCATACCTGCACAAAGAAGAGGTCAGTGAGATCGCTAAGGTCCTGAGATCTGAGATGTAGAAAATACCAGTGCCGAGGTCAGAGAGCGAAAGTTCGCAATCTTGGCCGGTGAGCAGCTGTATGGTCCAATGGTGCAGCTTGGCGATCACCACATCTAAACAGGAATACTTTTGAGTGGCAGCCTGATTCTTCAGATCCATCACTATTAAGCTTTCCTCCTGGTTCAGGTTAATGTGCTTGGCGAGGGCCCCGTGCCACCAAACACGGGGAAGTCCTCAAAGCAGGTCGGATTTTCGCTCCTTAGAATGAAGAAGCGGTTCTTCCAATTTTTAAGGGAGGAGGGTAGATCGGTGAAGAGCCAGCAATGAGGCTTCGCCTGAAAGAACCAAAGGTTTCGCCGCCCTTTCGAAGTTAGCCTGCAGCTTCGGCGAACACCTTAGCCGTAGGTCCGATTCCCTTAGCTCGGCATAGGCCTCGAAGGCTACTAAGATCCGCCACGAGTTAGGTGAACTTGAGCAATGCACACCGGTGAAGTTTTAGGACCTCCTTGAAGAAGTCATCCAGAGGAACCAAGACCGGCCTTTAACTGCTCCTCGTATACCATAACCGTGTCATTCTCTTCAAAGAAGTGATCGCTCGGTGATCGCCGTGGCACCGGATAAGTTCGCATTTAATCGGGCATAATATTGTACTCTGGCTAAACGATTGTAGATCGGACTCTTGTAAGATCGATGGCAGCTCATCCATAGGGAGATTCTCCTCCTCAAGAAGGTACGTGCCTTGATGGTCCGATCCGCCCGAGCCGAACAGAGGCCCTAGGCGGTCCTGCTTGCGCGCTTGGCCAGTCCACCTTTTATTCGTCAGACGACCACGATTACTGAATGGTTGGTGGACTCGCCTCTATTTGACCCTCTGCACCGCTCATTGTCTAAGAAAACAAAGAACTTAAACTAAAAGAAGATCAAAGCCCTTACCGAGTCCGATCGGCGCCAAGAACTTGAGCAAACGAGAGAACTTTGAGGTTGTGAGCGAGAGATTGAAAATGACATACAGAGCAAATGGCTAACCCTCACCCCTATTTATACTTGTCCGAGCATTTAATGCTCACGAGGTTCTACAAGGCATCGGTTAACGAGATTCGCCACTGCTCGACACGCCTCTCGAACATTCCAAGGAGATCGGTTAAATGGAGATCGGCATAATAAGTTGAATATTTTGAATGAAGGATTAGTTAAGAGTCATTTTGTTAGGAACCAGATCGACAAATATATCGTAGATCTAAAATAATCAATAAGATAATAATTGAGAAACAAGATTTTTATTTCCAAAAGATCGATTACATCATTTGGGCGATCTCTAGGATCGGATTACAATGAAGGTCTAACTACATCATTTGGGCGATCTCTAGAGATCCGATTACATTGAAGGATTACATCATTTGGGCGATCTCTAGAGACCGTGGAACATCCTATCTAAAGAGTCCTGTGTTTATAATCGATCCCAAGGGTGTCGCCGACGAGTTTAATCCGCTTTAACACCCAATGTGGAAGGAAACCGTCATTTAACACTCAATGTGGTGAGAAGCCGAATGAACTTTATGAAGCAACCGCCAAGTGTCAGCGGAGCATCAGAAATTTGCTAGGCCAAAATCAGTTTTTAGATCATGCCAGTTGAACAACTCGGGATCGCACGGCCGAGGTCCGCAATCCAGATCGGCAATTAACCCGCCCTCTCACCATCATCGACAAGGTTATGCGATCACCGGTCGTAAATTTTCATGAGGAATAAGGAAGTCCATCTGAGAGGGATCAAAACTACAATCATGGCTTAACGATCACGAGCAAATAGAATCGAAAAGAAAGAAGGAAGAGAGGAAAATCGATGAAGGAAATGTCTCTGCTGCCGTGGGTATATATAGGGGAAAACGGGCATTTATTGTCGAGCGTAAAACGGCTTAACGCCGAATCGAGGGGAAATTAATGCTTTGACCAGACCGACTCGAGAAAGGGAAAGATCGGAATAATAGATCTAAGATGGGAGACCAAAGATGAAAGATCGGAAAAGAGCATGTAAAAGAGATCAGAAAGAGGGAAGATCGGAAGGCAAAAAGAATAAGACAAATCCCAATAACCGTCGTCAAAATCAGAGCCGAGGTAGTTAAAGCATTGTAGACGAGATCTCCACCACACGCCTAAGAATCGCTCGCAATGCTGACAGGTGCCAGGGTATGTCATGACACCCAGACATCCCAATCCCACCGTTGATCTCACCGTAAGGACAAACCCGAACCCTTGGATCAAGAGAGAAGACGACAATACCAAGCTTTTCGCTCTTAGCCCTCAGATCGTTCCGGACGAGAAGATTTGGGACCGTCAGATTGAAAGAAGAAAAGGACAAATATTCTGAAGAGTGATCTCAGCCATTCATTTTGATTCTCTTTAATTCCTGAACATCCGATCATGTCCTTCGAAATCTTGACCCTCCATCTCCCTCAAAATAAATCCTGACCCTTCATGAGGAGCACCCGATTCCTATAAATACCTGCATGAAAAACTGTTCAAGGGACGGGCAAAAAAGAGAGGTAGTTATTATAGCGAAGAACTCAAACTTGATTCAGTTTGTTACTCTGCTACTTTGAAGTTTTGATTAGAAAGACTTTTGAAACTAGTTTTCTGAAGTGTTTTCTTAAAAAGGATTTTGAATACTAAAACTCTAGATTTTCAGTTTGTTCATTATCCGGTCACACTCTCACTTTTAGCCTTTTATTATCTCTGTCTTCGTCCCCATTATCCAAGCTCAATTTCATTTCACTCGGTTTTTATCTTAATCTGATTGCATTTTAGCTAAGCACCCTTCAGTTCACAACTAACGCCACTCAAGCTAATCACCATTGCCTTATTACTATTTGTCACCCCGTAGTCATTTCAATAGATTTAGCTCCTCATGTAAGAGCTCATATTGCCGCTTTGTTAAGTGTTTACGCTACTTTTCGTGATTTTCTTTGCCTTTTTATGCATGTGATTTTCTCCAAGTTCATTTAGTGCCAAAGAACCTTAAAGAATGTTACTCGAGTTTATTTCTTTAGTGATCACCTATCATTTTATTAACCTTCGCTGCTTCAATGCAAATTTTCTAGTTCCTAGTAGCGTAAGTGGTTGGGTAAAATGTAGATAATCGCAACTTACGGTCTCTTTAAGAGAGAGAGCTCGAATAACACATCAGAAAATAGCCAAACTATTAGGTTGACGTGAACGCAATTCGCAAGATGCCATAAAGTGGAATAAAACCAAAGTAAACGAAATGTAATAGATCGGACATTAATAGGTACCGTAAAGTGACCTTAGGGAAGTCAAGAAAATTCAGTCCAAATTTTCTCTTATTTAGTCACAAAATATCAATTAGAAGCCTTATCCCCCCCAGAACCTCAGCACGCCAGAATCCTTAGTTTTAGGACCTTATGACATGTAGCTGAAATTAAAATTCGGGAGATCGGAAAGATCCCATTCAGGTTCCTGTTAATTTAAAAGAGATCTAAGAGAGTTCTTATCCGATTCTCAACTCAAAACTTTAATTAAATAGAGATCGGAGGAGAGTTCTTATCCTGGTCTCAAATCAAAATTTTAAATAAATACTTAATAGAGATCTGAGGAGAGTTCTTATCCTGGTCTCAACTCAAAATTTTAAATAAATACTTAATAGAGATCTGAGGAGAGTTCTTATCCTGGTCTCAAATCAAAATTTTAATAAATATTTAATAGAGATCTAAGAGAGTCCTTATCCGGTCTCAACTCAAAATTTTAATAAGCATTAAATAGAGATCTGAGGAGAGTTCTTATCCTGGCCTCAACTCAAAATTTTTAATGATTTAATAGAGATCGAGGAGAGTTCTTATCCGATCTCAACTCAAAATTTTAATAAATATTAAAGAGTTCGAGAAGAGTTCTTATACAATTCTTAAATTAAATTTTAATAAAATAGTTCTTTTAGATAAGATTAACATGCAACAAGAACTCACTAAGGTTGTCTCATTTACTTATGTATCCGGGTGATCCAAATTTAGTGAAAATCAAATGCTCCTTTAGTCAAAAGGATCAACATATCCATTCAAGCCCTCCTAACTAATGCAAAATTAAATCTACTTACCCTTATTAAGGGACGAGGTGGGGTGCCTAACACCTTCCCCACCCGCTACGGACTCGAACCTAGAATCTCCGCCTTGAAGTGGTTTCATTTCAATTTATTTTCACAAATGGTTTTCTTTAGTTTCCTTAAAACTAAGGTGGCGACTCTCACTCTTTCCCACTTCGTGAGGGTTCGCTTAGGCAACCGCAAAATCCCTTGGCATACTTGGCGACTCCACTGGGAGAGTACAAAGACCGACTTAACCTGGTCTAGTGGTCCAAAAGTAGATTTAATTTTGTCCGATCAAATTATAGTTAGATGGGCTTATTCAATGATGTTTTATACATTATTGTCATTGCTAACTATTTTGCTTGTTTTACGCTTTATTTCCTACAAAGGCTCTTCGTTTCAAAAAAAAAGAAAAAGAAAATGGAAAATAAAATCCCCTGAATTGGGAAGAGGTAAAGGTGGACTTCACACACTGAACACTCACACGATGTCCTCACACACTTTGGCCCTATACCCGGGCTTTCTTACCCTTTTAGGAAAATAGGAGGGGGTCATGTAGCGGTACCCGTGGGTTTTACCCCGTTAGTATCCGTGAAGGCTTCTGCTCAAATTGAAACTCGTTCTATTCACTGTGATACCCGTGGAATTTTCCCGATAATATCATGGGGGTAGAATGGGGCTCTACTGTTTACAGTAGGGGCAATTTGGGAACCTGTGGCTTTTAGAAAATTAGACCCTGAGCTAAACTATCACGATAGCTGAAAGCCATAGTAAGCTACCTTGTAAGATAGAACTACCCAAATAGGTAGCGCTCGTTCGATATCAGGAGTCTCCCTATTATAGGACAAAAGGGGCATACTTACTCTCATCCTTTTCTGCTTTAATTTCCTTTTGTTCATTTTTGTGAGGGTAATCTTGAATTCTACTAAAACACCTACACATTTTCCTACTTTGATAAATGTGTACGTGTCATCCTGTCAACAGTATGATTCAAAATTACCCTAATTTATCTTGCTAACAAATTTTCCCGCAGGCATTACCAAACCAAGAGTCTGTAAAAGGATAGGCATCATATTTATCATGGCATCCTCGAGTCAGTCGGCAGAAGAAGTTCAGAATGCTAAACTTTGGTCCAAATCGATTCATACTCTAGTACCCCCACAAAATGATGTTTCCAAGGCACATGCTAGCTTACTACCTTCATTAGATCTGAATGGAATTGAAGTCGTAATGAATAAATTTCGAGAGTCCTGTCTAATGGATGGAGGTTGCTTCCCGATCAGGTCAAGGCACGATTTGAAGAGAAGTATGGGAGGATTGCAACCTTAATGCGAGTCAAGGTCCAAATCCCGGCATTAAAAGCCATGTTGTCGGTTTGGAACCCTAAGTACGGGGTATTCTCTTTCAATGATATTGATACAGTTCCCACTATGGAAGAATATCAGGCATTACTAGGGATCCCTTATTCAACATAGAATCGGATCTACCTACACCTTGAGCATAGGCGCACTGAAACGATTAACACATTTGTTGGGTATTCCTTCTGAGGAGGCAAAGTCAAAAGAAACAACAAAGGAAACACACATGGTTGGTATTGGACATATCTCCGTATGGTTAGATCAAGACTTCCAAGAGAAAAAATGGAATCAAGCTTCAGTGGCACTCGCCTTGGGGATCTATGGTCCGATTTTGTTCCCTGACCATTGGGAATCGTAATTTGCAGCCATGTGGAAGCATTCTCGATGGTAGAAAGGCAGAGATCAATCCGACACGGCAATTCTTGCGAAACCTTGTTAACCCTAACCTACCGCAGCATAACAGGGAAAGGGTCCATTAAGTGTTGTTCTCGCCATATACCTCCGATTATCACCACATGTGTCCTGTGGAGACAAAGGGATTAACTTGGTACCTTGACTAGCCTCCCATCGAGAAGATGACCCGGTTAGTAATCAGTCCGAAGAATGAACAGCAGTGGTGGGAACGGATTTTGAGTTTCAATAGCCATGATTACTGTTGGAGGAAGCTGTGGACATCAGGCCAACCTGTTTTGATCGGTACGGGAGGTAATCAGTCGGTATCCCTAATCGGAGTAACCGGATATACAAGTTACACTCCGGCCTTGGTAATGAGGCAGTTTGGCTCAACATACCCAGAATCAACATTGAAGAATATCACCAAGGTCATTTCTACCATGAGCTCAAGGAAGAGGAAGGATTGAAACTGGCTCGCAAGTCTTGGGAAAACATTACTCTGATGGAGAAATCGCCTAAAGGCCCAAGTGCCTCGGGCGATTATCTTAAATGGAGAGCTGACAGGGACCGAAAACACTCAACTACAGAATTTGAGGACAACAACCCTCGCCGAAACGTCCAATTAGAAGAAGCTAATAATCATCTGGCTGACTCACTATGAAAAGCAAACACCGAGAACTCACAATTGCAAGAACAAATGAAACAGTTGGAGGACCAACAGCAGAAACTTAAAAGAAAGGTGAGAAGGCTCAAGGAAGAGGCAAGGGCCGAAAAGATGGGATTCGAAGAGCAAGAGGAACAAAGTGGGAAAAGGAAAAGACTCTCCAAGCCGAGGTAAAAGAAGTGAAAGTACAGAATAGTAAGCTTCAGAAAAGATGAAATACCAAGAGGTGCTCGTTGAAGAGTATAAACAGGAAAACAAAAAGAAGAAGCTCAATTAAAAGAACAGCACTACTCATCAACGATATCTTGAAAGAGTGTGCTAAGGAAAGGAAAGAGAAAGAAAAACAAGTCGCCTCTATCAAGGACTCAAAGAGAATGTTGACCAAATTGGAAAGAACGATAGCACAGTGGAAAACAAGAATTATTACTCCGAATCCGAGTACGCCTCAAAGCATTCGACCGCCAAACAAGAAGAAAGGTTATATGAGTATCTCGTAAAATGTCATCTCATTATAAAGAACCTTCCAGCCTAGGCCAATGTAGAGGATACGATGTACAAATTATTCAGTTAATGAAATGATTTCTGGACCATTGTTTAGTAAATTTGTGAATGAATAATATGACTCCTGTAGGAACTCCCTCGCTAGGGTTAAGTGAAAATTGAATGCGCTATATGGACAGTATCATAAATGCGCATTCAATCCAATCATTCACAATGACTATCGAACGATGCCATGATAAAATTGATGCGATTATCCTTTACGATTTCAACCTCGCTCTCAAATGCCATCAGATCCTTCGTCCGCATCAGACTTTTAATTCCTTTGCAAAATTCAAAGTTCATTTAAAATTTTCTTTTTTACTCCTTACAGAAATCAATATTGCTTCAAACAAGGCAAGTCCGACTAAGCATACTGGTTCACCCAAGCGAGTGTACTTAACAAGATCTCTGACAAAGAAGATAATGGAAGATCAGAACAAGTACGTAACCTACAGGCAAGTCTCCGAATTGAAAGATCAGTCTCGTAACTTATGAGACTAATGAGGGAAATGTCCTGCATAAACCCACAGCAGAGCCTAGCCTACCATTACCTCCTCCACCACCTCCAACAAATGATCCTCACCAAGCTTCAACTTCTTTCACCTTTCAATCACCTATCCCGACCGACACATCACAATCCTGGTCGCCATGACTAATGACCTACCTTTCTCCTATTACCCTACTGTCTCAAATGCCGAGCCTCACCCTTCAATCCTAATCCTCCAGCTTTACTCCACCCCTCGCCTCACTGGGAGCATATCATGCAGTGGGAGGGGAAAATAAGACAAAAGAAAGTGAGAAACTATCTGCTCTAGAGGAGAGATTGAGAGCAATTGAAGGGCTGAATATGTATGGTTCGGTTGACGTGGCATCACTAAGATTAGTGCCCGATGTGGTGGTGCCACCCAAGTTCAAGGTCCCTGACTTCGATAAGTACACAGGGAATTCAGATCCTCGCATTCACTTGGCCACCTATATCGCCAAGATGTCTGCTCTGACAGAGGACGATAGACTGCTGGTCCACTTCTTTCATGAGAGCCTCTCAGGGGTAGCTTTGAGGTGGTGCATTCAGTTGGACAGGAGCAAACTGCACTCCCGGAAGGATTTAGCTGATGCCTTCTTAAAGCAGTACAAATTTAATTGTGATGTGGCCCCACGAGAAGGGACCTCCAGAACCTGGTACAGAAAGACAGAGAAAGCTTCAAGGAATATGCCCAGAGATGGAGGGAAAAGGCGGCAGAAGTGCATCCCCCGGTGACCGACAATGAGCTATGCTCTTTGTTCATCGAAACTTTGAAGGCCCCTTACTTCAACTTGATGATTGGGAACACCTCCAACAGCTTCTCTGACATCATACAGGCTGGCGAAAGGATAGAGGCCAACCTAAGAATGGGACGATTGCAGGAGTTGGCTGAGAACCCTGCAAAGAAAACTGCCAACTTTGGCAAGAAAAAGGAGGGTGATGTCCATTCAGTCACCCGGCAGAATAATTACTCCCCATTCCCTCAAAACAATTATCGGCCATATCCTCCCCCTCATGGCCAGACAGTCGCAAATATTCCACCTCCTTTCCCTAATTATCCACACCCACGCCCACAATACCCTCCACCTACAAATTACCAACCAAGACCATCTCTTCCTCCCGCTCAATCAAGACCACCACTAAACAACCCAAGACCCCCAAGAAACCCTGATCCACCTCTTCCCCTCCCACTCAGTGAAATATACCGATACCTTGTCAGATAAACCAAATTGTACCAGCCCCTAGACCTGATCCACCCACCATACCCTGTGGTATGATGCTACCGCCTGCTGTGAGTACCATGGAGGGGCACAAGGGCACTCAACCGATAATCGCGGGCACTCAGGGGAAGAGTGCACGCTTTAATCAGAAACGGGTGGTTGAAGATTGAGGGAAATGGTTCCCTCCCCAATGTTACCTCAAACCCACTGCCTAACCATAATGCAGGCAGTGGTGTAAATATGATAGAGCCTGATGAAGGAGGATCAACGCTGGAAGTAGACAAGCTGGTTCCTTACTTTAAGGAAATTTTTGCTCTAGCAATAAGGGAAGGCTACCTCTGCCCTCAGGTAGCGGGATTGGAAGAGAGTACAGGGTGTCCTTATCATGGAGGGGCAACTGATCACGAGCTGCAGGGCTGTGAGGGATTCAGGCAAGAGGTTCGGAACTTATTGTCTCTCAAGGTTCTGAGATGCCAGACGAGGTCGAAGATGGAAGAGGGAGTGAATACCACTAGATATAGCCAAAATGCTCCCACCCCTAAACCCAGAATCACTTTCTCACCCCCGGTAGCCTCACCACCAGTAATGGTTATCCAAGCCCCATCTCAGCTTCCTGTTACCAACACCCACGCCATACCTTGGAACTACAATTTCCAAGTCTTCACTCAAGGAGCTCCAAGCAGTACACCGGCTCCAAGCCTTGCTTCACCTCCAGCACCTCCTAAGCCATGTTTCACTCCTCATGCACACTTTCAGATGACTTATGCTGGACCCACCACCAGTCCTACTCCCCAGATCGGTCCCCAACCCGTCACTGCCACAAAGCCCTCCTCCCTTGAGCAAGAGGTCGAATTCATAACTCGAAGTGGGAGGTGTTACAGTAACGAAGAAAAAGAAAAGAGAAAAGGGAAAGTAAAGGTGGGAGAATCATGGAAGAATGCAGACGAGGATGTAGAGAAGACAGAGGAAGCAGAGCCTGCTGAGCATAAAGCAGAGGAGGAGTTGTTACTCCAAATAATGAAACAAAGTGAGTATGATGTGGTGGAACAGTTGAGGAAGACGCCTGCACAGATTTCACTGTTGTCACTGATCTTGAGCTCAGAGGTGCACCGTCAAGCCCTGCAGAAAATTCTGGATCAGGCATTTGTAAACCCCGACATTACTCTGGGGCAGTTTGAGAAGATAGTGGGACAAATCCAAGCATCCAGCTTTGTTACTTTCTCGGAGGACGAGATAGACCAACAGAGTTTAAGTCACACTAAGGCTCTACATCTCACAGTGTAGTTGAAGGGTTGTATAGTAGCCAAGGTACTTATTGATAACGGGTCAGCTCTCAATGTACTCCCTAGCGCTACCTTAGCTAGGTTGCCAGTTGACCAATCGGACATACATCAAAGTGCTATGGTGGTAAGAGCCTTTGACGGTACCAGAAGAGAAGTGTTGGGAGATATTGACTTGCCGCTTCAGATTGGCGCATGCACTTTTAACGTCACATTCCAGGTAATGAACATTGAGCCTGCCTATACTATGCTACTGGGGAGGCCTTGGATCCATTCTGCGAACGCCGTTCCTCAACTCGCACTAAAAATAAAATACATCAGGGACGGCAAAATCGTCACAGTAAAAGGAGAGGAGGCCTTGCTAGTCACTAAGCCGCAATCACTGCCCTATGTGGAGGCAGCTGAGGAGTCATTAGAAAGCTCCTTCCAAGCCCTCAAGTTACAAGAAACCATCTCAAAATATGGAGGGGCTATGGCTATGGTAGCCAAAATAATGACAAGGAGTGGGTACGAAGAAGGCAAAGGCTTAGGCGCCACATTACAGGGAATCGTTGAACCCATACCAACTATCCAGAAGGTAGGCCACTGCAGTTTGGGTTATGAGGAAGATGCCCTTATGGGTGGACGATTCGATGAGGAAAATGCTCCGGATCAAAGGTTCGATCGGAAAATGGGAAAGATGAAAGTAGTCCCGAGGATTACGGAGATCTTCACTAAACCGGCCATTCAAAGATCCGCAAACACATAAGAATCACCCGATGATCCATCCATAGATGTCATCCAACTGGATCCCTTGTATGAGGCCCTAGTCTCGCCAACGACTGAGGGGCAAGAGCTGAACAACTGGACAACCGAGGACGTCCC
The DNA here is from genome assembly GCF_030052815.1 of Hevea brasiliensis. Classification (NCBI taxonomy): domain Eukaryota; kingdom Viridiplantae; phylum Streptophyta; class Magnoliopsida; order Malpighiales; family Euphorbiaceae; genus Hevea; species Hevea brasiliensis. The sequence continues at coordinate 36,520,178 of NC_079499.1, read as the reverse complement.
TGTACTCAATTTCGAGTAAAGTACCTTTGGTTATCTACACTTGATCATTTTGTCCATGGTGACAAGTGTAATACTGTAAATGGACCTTTTTCTTATGGCACAAACGTTAATGAATTAATAGCGCATTTTAAATCCAATTCTCTCTTTCTTTTGAATTCCATCCTTAATATACATTTTTTTATTCATTCAGGACCATTCATCAATTAACACCTAATAATCCAATAGATTCAGAGATTCCTCTGGTTAATTTTGAAATCCCCATAACTGCCATTACTTCAAATGATTCTGAGGAAGACCCTACACAAGAAGACAGTGAAAAGGATGAGCCCTCCCTCGTGCCTTGTGGAGACGGAACGCGCACCATAAATTTAGGCACAGAAGAAGTAAAAAGGGAACTCAAGGTAGTGGAGAGTGAAGAATTGGGAGATATGATCACCGCTAAAGAATTCCTCGACGATTTTCCGGAGCTATGATGATATGGTGGGTTTGGACCCCGTGATAGTGACGCACAAAATTCCCTAATTCCGTGGACACCCAGAATCGAAGTTAAGGAGAATGAACCCACACACCGCTTCAAAGTTCGGGATGAAGTCAAGAAACAAGATGACGCTGGTTCTGAAGTGGTCATATATCCCCAATGGAGAGCTAATGTGGTCCCTGAATGAAGAAGGACGGAGAGTTCGTGTGCGTCGATTACATGGATCTCAATAAAGCGAGCTTGAAAGACGATTTCCCTCTCCTCACATTGATGTGTTAGTTGACAATGCCGCGGATTGGGCAGGTGTTCGTGTATTTATGGGGCATCAGGGTACAATCAGATCCCGATGGACGAGGAAGATAAGGATAAAACTGCTTTCATCACTCAATGGGGAGTATTTTGCTATCGGGTCATGCCTTTTGGGTTGAAGAATGCTAGTGCTACCTACCAACGTGCAATGGTCACATTATTCCATGATATGATGCATAAAGAGGTGGAAGTATATGTGGATGATATGATCATCAAATCCCGAGGAGAAGAAAGTCATGTGCAGGTACTGAGGAAAGTATTCGAGAGACTCAGGAAATACCAGTTGAAACTAAACCCTGCCAAATGCATATTCGGAGCTAGATCGGGAAAGTTGTTGGGATTCATAGTAAGCGAGAGGGGAATAGAGGTTGATCCAGACAAGGTTCGAGCTATTCAAGAGATGCCATCCCCAAGAACGGAAAGGGAGGTGTGCAGTTTTCTGGGAAAGTTGAACTACATTTCGAGATTTATTTCCAATCTCACTGCCAAAGCTGAGCCAATTTTCAGGCTACTCCGGAAGAACAACTCCACCCAATGGGATTCAGTTTGCCAAGAGGCTTTTGAGAAGATCAAGCAATACTTGTCAAGACCACCAGTATTGGTCCCACCCGTGGCAGGGAGGCCTCTTATCTTGTATATGGCAGTCCAGCAGAACTCGATGGGATGTGTTTTGGGACAACATGATGATACCGGGCGAAAGGAGAGGGCTATTTATTACCTAAGTAAGAAGTTCAATGATTGTGAGTCAAGGTACTCTTTTTTAGAAAAGACGTGCTGCGCGTTAGCCTGGATAGCAAATCGCCTCAAGCACTACATGTTGAATCACAAGACATGGCTCATCTCCAGGATGGATCCTATCAAATATGTATTCGAAAGCCCATTCGTGCCAGGTAGGATAGCCAAGTGGCAGGTTATACTCTCCCAATATGACATAGTCTATATGACCCGGAAAGCGGTGAAAGGTAGCGTGATTGCTGATCTCCTAGCAGAAAATCCTATCCAGGATTATGAAGCTCTGGACTTTGAGTTCCCTGATGAGCATATTAATGAAGTGGACTGCGAAGAAAAGGGACCAGCCGATGTATGGGAAATGTATTTCGACGAGTCACAATTTGTCCGGAATGGAATTGAGCCGTATTGATATCCCGGATGGAAAGCACTTCCCGATAGCCGTTAAGTTGAGATTTGATCGCACCAACAACGCCGCGAATATGAAGCTTGTGTGATGGGTCTACAGTGCCGCCATCGAAATGAAAATCGTGAAGTCGAGGTATACGGAGACTCACTCGATTATTTATCAAGTCAAGGGAAATTGACAAACCAAGGATCCCAAGTAAATCCCGTATCAGAAGTACTTATTAGAGCTGATTAAGAAATTCGAAGAAATCTCTTTCACTCACCTTAGTAGGGACAAGAATCAATTTGTCGATGCCTTAGCTACTCTAGGTTATGGCTCAAATCGAAGAGGGTCGATGGCTCGGACATTGAAGATTAAAGCAAGAAGTGAGCCAAAGATATTGCTTCATGATTGAAGAAGAGCCCGATAGAAAGCCTTGGTATCATGACATCCTGGCTCATCAGAGAACTGCAGAATTCCCTTTGGGGCGAGCAAGAATGAAAAGAAGATGATTCAAGATTAGCATTGGGATACTTCCCAAAGGAGAAACCCTATACAAGAGGAGCTCCAACGGCGAATTATTGAGATGTGTGGATGCAAAGGAGGCGAAGAAAATCCTTTTGAGACTCATGAGGGAAATTGTGCAACCCATGCCAATGGGCACATGATGGCTAAGCAAATCATGCGACGTGGGTATTTTTGGACCACAATGGAAAAGTATTGCGTCGAGTATTTCCGAAAATGCCATAAGTGTCAAATCTATGCCGATCCGATCAATGTGCCACCTCACAAGTTGTTCAACCTCGTCTCACCATGGCCTTTCGCAATGTGGGGCATCGATGTGATTGGTCCCAGAATCCCAAGGCATCCAATGGGCACAGATTCATCCTTGTGGCCATCGACTATTTCTCCAAGTGGGTCGAGGCGACATCCTATGCGCATATCACACGTAATACGCTTTCGATTTTTCAAAAGCAATATTATCCACGCGCATGGCCTCCCTAATGAAATCGCCACCGATAACGCTAAGAATCAATGGTCCAAGGTCAATGGAAATTGTGTGATCAATACAAAATCCGACCTCAATTCTTCCCATACCGCCCCTGCATGAATGGAGCGTGGAAGTCGCAAATAAAAACCTCAAGAGGATAATCCGGAAAATGACAACCACGTATAGGGATTGGCATGATATGCTTCTTACGCCTCCACGCATACCGGACTTCTGTGAGAACCTCAACCGGGGCAACTCCGTACTCACTGGTTTATGGGATGGAAGCAGTATTACTTGTAGAAGTTGAAATTCCTTCCCTAAGGATGCTGAAGGAATCAGGGATTGATGAGTCAGAATGGATCCAGTCAAGGTTGGATCAGTTAAACTTGCTTGACGAGAAAAGGTTAGCAGCAGCATGTCATGGACAGTTATACCAGATAAGAATGGCTAGAGCATTTGACAAAAACGTTCGCCCGCGCGAATTCCAACCCGGGGACTTAATTCTGAAGAAAGTACTGCCGAATCAAAATGATCCCCGGGGCAAATGGTCACCAACCTACGAGGGGCCCTATGTAGTTAAGAAGGCATTTTCTGGAGGAGCCTTGATCTTGACCCACATGGACGGTGAAGAGTGTCCGAGACCTGTGAATGCTGACACCGTCAAGAAATACTATGCTTAAAAAAAAAAATAAATAAAAGTAGGGGTGAAAACCCAAAAGGGCGCTCCTAGCAAAATATGTGAAAGAAGGCGAAAACCCCGAAGGGGCACTTTCTGTAAAATGAGTGAAGGATGAAAACCCGAAAGGGCGTCCTGAAAAGTGAGTCAAAAAAAAAAAATCTAGGGGTGAAAACCCGAAAGGGCATCCCGAGAACAAAAAGGGAGAAATAAGGAATGGGGGGCATGAAACCAGGATGAAGAGGAAACTGTCACGGCATGAGGCTTCAGAGAACTTGAAATAATGGCATTTAAGGGATTTCAAAATCAGCCACAGGGAATATGTGAGATCTATCCTTGTACCCTTCTTCTTTGAAACTTTTTCTTGTTTATATTAAACCATAATAAAATCACACTTCATTCCTTATGTTTCTATCTTTCCCTTATATTTATCTTTCTGCAATCTCGTTATTTAATGCGCTATTTAAATCAGTTAAAATTTTTGCCATAAGATTAAGATTTGAAAATTGATAACCTCACGTACTTTACTATGAGATTTGCAGGGAATGTAAAAAAAAAAAAAAAAAAAAAAAAAAAAAAAAACTAGAGGTGAAAACCTGGAAAGGCGCTTCTGGTCATATAGACGAAGGGGAAGTAAAAACCCGCGAGGGTGCTTTTCGGGAGAAAATCTTAAAAACAAAATGGGTCATTTCAAGAAACAAGGCCATAGGTCAAGTCTTGCAACTCGTCCTCCATTCGTCATGGGTCTTCGGGATTCTATTAAGTACACTTCATTGGGGAAGAACTTCTTGTGTCCGGATCAGGCTTTCTTTGTGAGTGCAATTTAAATTTCTTGCTGATTTTTAATTTCCTGCAATTTACATTTCCTGTTATCGACCTCTGGTTCCTTGATCTAAGTTGATTTTAATTTCCTGCATTTAAATTTCCTGTTATCAACCTCTGGTTCCTTGATCTAAGTTGATTTTAATTTCCTGCATTTAAATTTCCTGTTATCAACCTCTGGTTCCTTGATCTAAGTTGATTTTAATTTTCTGCATTTAATTTCCTGTTATCAACCTCTGGTTCCTTGATCTAAGTTGATTTTAATTTCCTGCATTTAAATTTCCTGTTATCAACCTCTGGTTCCTTGATCTAAGTTGATTTTAATTTCCTGCATTTAAATTTCCTGTTATCAACCTCTGGTTCCTTGATCTAAGTTGATTTTAATTTTCCTGGATTTAAATTTTCTATTATCAACCTCTGGTTCCTTGATCTAAGTTGATTTTAATTTCCTGCATTTAAATTTCCTGTTATCAACCTCTGGTTCCTTGATCTAAGTTGATTTTAATTTCCTGCATTTAAATTTCCTGTTACCAACCTCTGGTTCCTTGATCTAAGTTGATTTTAATTTCCTGCATTTAAATTTCCTGTTATCAACCTCTGGTTCCTTGATCTAAGTTGATTTTAATTTCCTGTTATCAACCTCTGGTTCCTTGATCTAAGTTGATTTTAATTTCCTGCATTTAAATTTCCTGTTATCAACCTCTGGTTCCTTGATCTAAGTTGATTTTAATTTCCTGCATTTAATTTTCCGTTATCATCCTCTGGTTCCTTGATCTAAGTTGATTTTAATTTCCTGCATTTAAATTTCCTGTTATCAACCTCTGGTTCCTTGATCTAAGTTGATTTTAATTTCCTGCATTTAAATTTCCTGTTATCAACCTCTGGTTCCTTGATCTAAGTTGATTTTAATTTCCTGCATTTAATTTTCCGTTATCAGCCTCTGGTTCCTTGATCTAAGTTGATTTTAATTTCCTGCATTTAAATTTCCTGTTATTAACTTCTGGTTAATTGATCCAAGTTGATTTTAATTTTCTAAGTCTTTTTAACTTCTGTTGCCTATCTCTAGGTCACTGGTTTAGGTATGCTTTAGTTCCCTAACTTCGAGCACTTAATCGTCCAAAATATGGGTCTGAATCTTTACATAATTCTTACACGGGAAATTCTTTTCCCTTTGATAAAAATTATGTAAAGAGGGGCATTGCCGACACCATATTTTGGCCAATCCCCAGAATCAATAAACTTCGAAACCGATCCCTAGCACTAAGTCCCTTCTTGCCATCTAATCACAGTTCCGATCTCTCTTCACAGAGGGTTGAGTTAATGCTAAGCTCTCGTATCCGTTAAAGCCTTGCCGGTCTCTCAAATCATTCACCGATCTCCCAAGCCAATTGTCGAATATCCTGACCAGTTAACCGTATTCCCGATCTCTCTTGTCAGACAAGGTTGGATTAACACCAGAACCTTGCTTTTAAAAGTTTAGAAATAACCAAGCCAAGGTTCTAATCCGGTTTAATGAAGATCCCGATCTTAGATGTTCAAGCCAAAATTTTCAATTAAGTTCCGTTTAGCAATCTCATGCATGTTGTATTTTCCGATCTCTCACACTTGGGATAATAATAATTTTCAGTTGTTTCAATATACTCAGAAAATCAAGTGTATCGAAATGTTCCGATCACAACCAGTCAGCAACTAACAAGGCATTCTATTTCATTTCAGCGCAACATTTGTACAAGTTATTCGGCTGGGGGATCACCCCCAGCCTGATCTACATTTTGCTCATCCTCTCCTTCCTCTTCACTATCCTCACCTCGCCTCGGAGCCAGTCGCCATCCAAGAGAAGTCCTCTTCGGTAACGCTCGAGTTCGCCAAGAGGTCCTTGTGAGCATTCACATAGGCACCAACTATCCTCGCCACCATTTCTTCGCCTTTCGCCTTAAGCTCCTCGATAAGTTGGGCGACCTGAGAAGCTTCGTTGGCCCGGAGCGCCTTGACTTCCCTGAGAGCACGATCCCTTTCACCGAACATGATTCGTTTCGCCACTGCCTTCATAGAACTTCGCCCGCCTCAACTTGAGATATGTAATCTCGAGCGGATGCGAGTTGGGATCGAGGGAAGCCATTTCCGATTCTTCTTCTCGACCTCCTTGCCCAGCGATGAGCCTTTTCCGAACTATGGTCTGGTTCACTGTGCACTCCACGCTCGTGCTCATGGAGCGAGTCAAGATACCGTCAAGGCTGTCCGGGGATAGCCTGTCCCGATCCTCCCGAAGGCAGATGGAAGACCCCAAGACTTTGGCAAAACTGAGGTTCTCCGGAACAGTCCGGTTATTCTTCAGGGACTCGATCAACGTTTGAGCGCCACGAGAAGAGGATCTCACAGAAGATTGAGAAGGACCCCTTTCTGTGCTTGGAGCAACTGGAGGGGGTGGAGCCGGCTCTTCCTGTTGAGGAGGAGATCGGACAGCTTCAGTGATCGACGGGCCCGAAGGTCGGGACGGGCCTCCTTGCGTCTCCCCTGGTTCATGGCCGGGAGTTCGAAGCATTTCCGAACGCTTCATCTCCTTTACTTTCCGGGAGATCTCTATTTCTTTCTTCCGCTTCCTAGAACCCTCATCACCCGCCATACCTGCACAAAGAAGAGGTCAGTGAGATCGCTAAGGTCCTGAGATCTGAGATGTAGAAAATACCAGTGCCGAGGTCAGAGAGCGGAAGTTCGCGATTTTGGCCGGTGAGCAGCTGTATGGTCCAATGGTGCAGCTCGGTGGTCACCGCATCTAAACAGGAATACTTTTGAGTGGCAGCCTGATTCTTCAGATCCATCAATATTAAGCTTTCCTCCTGGTTCAGGTTAATGCGCTTGAGCGAGGGCCTGGTACCACCAGCTACGGGGGAAGTCCTCAAAGCAGGTCAGATTTTTGCTCCTCAGAATGAAGAAGCGGTTCTTCCAATTTTTAAGGGAGGAGGGCAGATCGGTGAAGAGCCCGCAATGAGGCTTCACCTGAAAGAACCAGTGCTCGTCGTCCTTTCGGCGAGTTAGCCTGTGCAGTTCGGCGAACACCTTAGCCGTAGGTCTGATTCCCTTAGCTCGGCATAGGCCTCGAAAGGCTACTAAGATCCGCCACGAGTTAGGGTGAACTTGAGCAATGCAAACTCGGTGAAGTTTTAGGACCTCCTTGAAGAAGTCATCCAGAGGGAACCGAAGACCGGCCTTTAACTGTTCCTCGTATACCATAACCAGGTCATTCTCTTCAAAGAAGTGATCGGCTCGGTGATCGCCGTGGCAACGGATAAGTTCGTACGAATCTGGGCGAAGATTGTACTCCTGGCTAAACGAGTGTAGATTGGACTCTTGTAAGATCGATGGCAGCTCGCCCATAGGAGATTCTCCTCCTCAAGAAGGTACGTGCTTTGATGGTCCGATCCGCCCCCGAGCTGGAACAGAGGCCCTAGGAGGTTCTGTTTGCGCGTTTGTCCCGACCACCTCTTCTTCGTCAGACGACCACGAGAACTGAATGGAAGGAGGACTCGCCGCTCTTTGACCCTCGGCACCGCTCATTTTCAAAGAAAACAAAGAACTTAAACTAAAAAGAAGATCAAAGCCCTTACCGGAGTCTGATCGGCGTCGGAAGAACTTGAGCAAACGAGAGAACTTTGAGGTTGTGAGCGAGAGATTGAAAATGACATACAGGAGCAAATGGCTAACCCCTCACCCCTATTTATACTTGTCCGAGCATTTAATGCTCACGAGGTTCTAGGCAGTGCATCGGTTAACGAGATTCGCCAGCTGTTCTGACACGTCTCTCGAACATTCCAAGGAGATCGGTTAAATGGAGATCGGCATAATAAGTTGAATATTTTGAATGAAGGATTAGTTAAGAGTCATTTTGTTAGGAACCAGATCGGACAAATATATCAGAGATCGGAAAATAATCAATAAGATAATAATTGGAGAAACAAGATTTTTATTTCCAAAAGATCGGATTACATCATTTGGGCGATCTCTAGGGATCGGATTACAATGAAGGTCTAACTACATCATTTGGGCGATCTCTAGAGATCTGATTACATTGAAGGATTACATCATTTGGGCGATCTCTAGAGACCGGTGGAACATCCTATCTAAAGAGTCCCAGGTTTATAACTGATCCTAAGGGTGTCACCGACCGGAGCTTAATCCGCTGTCGGAACACCCAATGTGGAAGGAAACCACTGTCGGAACACTCAATGTGGTGAGAAGCCGAATGAACTTGAGGAAGCAACCGCCAAGGGTCAGCGGAGCATCAGCAATTTGCTCGGCCAAAATCAGTTTATCGATCATGCCAGTTGAACAACTCGGGATCGGCACGGTCGAGGTCCGCAATCCAGATCGGTCAATTAACCCAGTCCTCTCACCATCATCAGACAAGGTTATGCGATCACCGGGGTCGTAAATTTTCAGTCGAGGAATAAGGAAGTCCATCGGAGAGGGATCAAAAACCACAATCATGGCTTAACGATCACGAGCAATAGAATCGAAAAGAAAGAAGGAAGAGAGGAAAATCGATGAAGGAAATGTCTCTGCCGTGGGTATATATAGGGGAAAATGGGCATTTATTGTCGAGCGTAAAACGGCTTAACGCTCGAATCGAGGGGAAATTAATGCTTTGACCAGACCGGACCTGAGAAAGGGAAAGATCGAAATAATAGATCGGAAGATGGGAGACCAGCATGAAAGATCGGAAAAGAGCATGTAAAAGAGATCAGAAAGAGGGAAGATCGGAAGGCAAAAAGAATAAGACAAATCCCAATAACCGTCATCAGAATCAGAGCCGAGGTAGTTAAAACGTTGCAGACGAGATCTCCACCGCATGCCTAAGAATCGCCCGCAATGCTGACAGGTGCCAGGGTATGTCATGATAGTCCTGTACATCCCAATCCCCACCGTTGATCTCACTGGTAAGGACAAACCTGGAACCCTTGGATCAAGAGAGAAGACGACAATACCAGCGTCTTTCGCTCTTAGCCCTCAGATTGTTCTGGACGAGAAGATTTGGGACCGTCAGATTGAAAGAAGAAAAGGACAAATATTCTGAAGAGTGATCTCAGCCATTCATTTTGATTCTCTTTAATTCCTGAACATCCGATCATGTCCTTCGAAATCTTGACCCTCCATCTCCCTCAAAATAAATCTTGACCCTTCATGAGGAGCACCCGATTCCTATAAATACCTGCATGAAAAACTGTTCAAGGGACGGGCAAAAAAGAGAGGTAGTTATTATAGCGGAAGAACTCTGAAACTTGATTCAGTTTGTTACTCTGCTACTTTGAAGTTTTGATTAGAAAGACTTTTGAAACTAGTTTTCTGAAGTGTTTTCTTGAAAAGGATTTTGAATACTGAAACTCTACATTTTCAGTTTGTTCATTATCCGGTCACACTCTCACTTTCAGCCTTTTATTATCTCTGTCTTCGTCCCCATTATCCAAGCTCAATTTCATTTCACTCGGTTTTTATCTTAATCTGATTGCATTTTAGCTAAGCACCCTTCAGTTCACAACGAACGTCAGCCCTCAAGCTAATCAGTCTGCTGTCTTATTACTATTTGTCACCCCGTAGTCATTTCAATAGATTTAGCTCCTTACAGGTAAGAGCTCATATTGCCGTTTTGTTAAGTGTTTACGTTTACTTTTCGCATTTTCTTTGCCTTTTTTATGCATGTGATTTTCTCCAAGTTCATTTAGTGCCAAAGAACCTTAAAGAATGTTACTCTCGAGTTTATTTCTTTAGTGATCAGTCTATCGTTTTATTAACCTTCGCTGCTTCAATGCAAATTTTCTAGTTCCTAGTAGCCTGTAAGTGGTTGGGTAAAATGTAGATAACTGCAACTTACGGGTCTCTTTTAAGAGAGAGAGCCTGAATAACACGTCAGGAAAATAGCCAAACTATTAGGTTGACGTAAACGGCAATTCGGCAAGATGCCTTAAAGTGGAATAAAACCAAAGTAAACGAAACAGAATAGATCGGACATTAATAGGTACTGGTAAAGTGACCTTAGGGGAAGTCAGCAAAATTCAGTCCAGCTTCTCTTATTTAGTCACAAAATATCAATTAGAAGCCTTACCCTCTGCACCTTAGAACGTCAGAATCCTTAGCTTTAGGACCTTATGACATGTAGCTGAAATTAAAATTCGGGAGATCGGAAAGATCCCATTCAGGTTCCTGTTAATTTAAAAGAGATCGGAAGAGAGTTCTTATCCGATTCTCAACTCAAAACTTTAATTAAATAGAGATCGGAGGAGAGTTCTTATCCGGTCTCAAATCAAAATTTTAAATAAATACTTAATAGAGACCGGAGGAGAGTTCTTATCCGGTCTCAACTCAAAATTTTAAATAAATACTTAATAGAGACCGGAGGAGAGTTCTTATCCGGTCTCAAATCAAAATTTTAATAAATATTTAATAGAGATCGGAAGAGAGTCCTTATCCGGTCTCAACTCAAAATTTTAATAAGCATTAAATAGAGATCGGAGGAGAGTTCTTATCCGGTCTCAACTCAAAATTTTTAATGATTTAATAGAGATCGGAGGAGAGTTCTTATCTCAACTCAAAATTTTAATAAATATTAAAGAGTTCGGAGAAGAGTTCTTATACAATTCTTAAATTAAATTTTAATAAGATAGTTCTTTTAGATAAGATTAACATGCAACAGTAACTCACTAAGGTTGTCTCATTTACTTATGTATCTGGGTGATCCAAATTTAGTGACAAAATCAAATGCTCCTTTAGTCAAAAGGATCAACATATCCATTCAAGCCCTCCTAACTAATGCAAAATTAAATCTACTTACCCTTATTAAGGGACGAGGTGGGGTGCCTAACACCTTCCCCACCCGTTTACGGACCCCGAACCTAGAATCTCTGCCTTGAAGTGGTTTCATTTCAATTTATTTTCACAAATGGTTTTCTTTAGTTTCCCTTAAAACTAAGGTGGCGACTCCTCACTCTTTCCCACTTCGGTGAGGGTTCGTTCAGGCGACCGCAAAATCCCTTGCGACAACCGTTTTGCAAATCAATAACACAATTCGATCAAATAACTGAAGAATACAGTGTTGCCAATCTATAACACAATTTAGGTCATGACACAATTTTTCCACACATGCCGTGTTGTACACCATGACAAGACACACTCACCCCAATAATCGAAATCAATCAGGGAGGAAGCTAGCTATATAATGAGTACTCATCCACACTCACCTCAGACTGGGAAGTCAAAGAGGGAGGAACATAATCACACTCACCCCAGACTGATAAGTCAAAGAGGGAGGAATATAATCATAGTGTCATGCCAAGTGTGAATCAAAACAATTTCAAATCACAATATTTCATACAAACCATAAATCACATTTTATCTCAAAATTTCCATTTGCAAAGTTGGCAACACAATAAGTTCCAAATAATATTCCCAAAACCAAAGCAATCAAAAATTATTCATAACTCATTTCTCCAAATAAATTTGCTAGTAAAAGCAGTGAATATCAAAATTATTGTGCACAAACACAATTTAAAACAATAACATATAAATAATCGTAATTTATTTCAATTGAAAAAATTTAGAAGAAATAGCTATTATGCACAAATACAATTTAAAACAATAACATACAAATAATCATAATTTATTTCAATTAAAAAATTCAAAAGAAATAAATATTGTGTAGAAACCTTTGATATATGCCTCTTGGCTTTGACTCAGTGTTTCCTTCCCTTTCCCTGAGTCATTGCTAACTGAGAAACATAATTTGAAGTGTTTCAGTACTCATTTAAATAGTCTCTAAGAATAAGGTTCAATAATTAATTTATCGAATTCTATTATTTCCTTAGTCAACCTAATATATTGACCCTCGATGCATTCTAGGTAAATTAGGTTTTAATGTTACAAATATGTCACATTCGATAGTCTCTTAGGATTGGTACACGTTACCAAATTCATTTCCATGTATCTTGCATTTTCTTACAATTTGCTGGATTCCGGGATACTAGTTTGACCTAGCCGGACGACCTAGTTCCCTCGGTTTTCGGGTTTCGGTCAAAACTACAAACTTGTAGATCTATGTCTTATTGCACGCGGGGAAAATTTTCAGGTCATTCTGAGTTATGTAGACCAAGTTATGGTCATTTTACTATTGCTGGTCAAAATGCATAAAAATTGGCCACTTTAGGTCACTTTAGGTCAATTTTGGTTCAGCCAGTTTTTGGACCCGAACTTGTGCAAGCTGTTTGACTTGCTTATGGTCATTTATGGGCTTTGGTGTCTTCATAAGACTTGTAGATATGGGTCTTAAATATTCATGGTCAAAATTTCAGGTCAATTGGACCTATTTTGAGTGAGTTATGGCCAAAACACTAACTGCTGCCCAAATGGTCAATTTTCAGGCCTTATTTGCACTTAATCCGGATTTGGTCATTTTTCAAGCTACCTTGCAAGAAGAATTTTGGCAAGCTTCCTTCATGAAAGTTGGCACATTTTGTGCCTAGTTTCACCTCTAATTGGTCTCATACCAATTGGAGCTACACAGTTAAGGTTCTAGGCCCAAAACACAAACTGCCCTATTGCATTTTATTCATACTCATCAAAGATCACCTTTAACCCTTACCAAACTTCACCTTTATGCCATTTCTGGTTTGTACCCTAACCTAAACATATTTGATAACATTTTATTGATCATTTTGGCAGCTTACAAACACATTCAACATACACCATTAAGTGCAGAATTTGTCAAATTCAATTACAACAATTTAACTACCTATTCATGCTCGTTTACATGTCCAACTTCATACCATCACACATATACCCAAACTGCCATCCCAACTAACACAATTCAACATTAATATTCCATCATCCAAATATGAAAAAACATCCTTATGGTTCACCCAACCAGGCTTCCAATTCATGCATTACATTCCCTTAATTTCCAAGCATTCAAATTTCAATACACATTCACATATACTAAGTATACATCACCCAAATGATTTCCTACACACATAAACATTTAATCCATCCTTTAATCCACCATTTACAAGTAAAAATAAACTGTCTTCAAAGAGTTTCCATGGCTGCCAAAAGTACACATCCCCATTCAACATCAAACCTCAAAAATCTCTCCATAAATCAAACACCCATAACATCCTTACAAACTTTAATTAAACAATAATAAAAAACACAAACTTACCACTTTGGAAATTCTTCAAAACTCCATAAAAACTTTCCTTTCTTGCTGCCTATCTACTGCCCATGGTGTGAGGATCATGTTTCATGAAGACTCTTGCAAGAAATCAAGGCTTGATCATGGAGAACTTGAGCTCCATGCATGGTGCGGCCATGGAGTTTCTTTGGGAGAAATCTTCACTTCGGCAATGGAAGGGAATGAAGGTTGAAGATGAGTTTACAGATTTGTTAGTGGATTTTCACCTGCCCATTTAATGGTTATTCAATCCCATAGTGCTCCACTCATGCTAGGATAATAATTTAATAAGTTTTAAGTGATAATTACTCCATTTACACTCCATTTTTGCTATTTACATTAGGTACCACTAAATTAATTTTTTATTATATTTTCCAAGTGTAACATTATTTATTTTTAATGGAAATTTAGGTCAAAAGACAACTCGGGTTGTCAAATGACCACAATGCCCCTATTCGGGTTGCATTCCCGATTTTTCGATAACACCGGATTTTGTCCGTTTTTTGATTTCTCACTTTTCTTTGTACTAAATATTTAATTTTTCTTTGATATTTCTAATGGTATTTATACTTTAATAGGTGTTTATTTAAGTCCTAAAAATATTTTCCAGGGTTCCCCCGGTCTAGGACTAGTCAACGGTCCACGCCGTGACTTCCTGGTGCGGTCACCCATCGCTAGGGTTCTCAGCTCGCTTAACTTGGTTACATTTATTTGCTATTATTTTTCCTTTCTTTTTCTTGTATTTTCTTTTCTTGTATTTCATTATTTTATGTCTTCTCACTCATATCGAAGTGTAGCTTTAGGCATCCTAGCTGTCCGAACAACACTGGTCACCAGAACAGTAGAACGCACTACCGAACTTAGGGGTGTTACAGGAAGAAAGAAAATAAATTATGTAGGTATGAAAAACCCTCAATTTTGGCAGCCTAGGGTACTTTACAATTTTAATGATTTAAGTGAATTATTGCTGTGAATTGATGCAATTGAACATGAAATTGATGATTAGAACATTTGATAGCATGATGTTTGAGTAAATTAGAATTTTGGAGTTTGGGTTTGGAGCAAACTTAGGATTTGGAGCAAACTTAGGGTTTTGCTCATGTGTTAGTGAATGGAAGCCTTAATGGTTAATTAGTGACCATTTGGTTGTGTTTGATGAGGAATTGAAGTGAATTGTAGCTTTAGATTTGAGGTTGGGTATGCTGCCTCATAGGACCTGCAGGGCTAAATGTGAGTCCAGCAAGTTTGGGCAGCTACAACTTGAGAGTTGTAGGTTCAATTGGTGCAAGGTCAATTGGACATGAAACTAGACACATAATGGCACAACTTTGATGATGAAACCATGCTCAGGAAACTACAATAGAATGGCCTAAAAATTAACCTAATCCAAGTAACATACATACTGCCCTAGAAAATTGACCAAATGAATAGTATTTGTTCATTTGGCCATAACTCAGTGTAGAAATATCCAATTGACCTGAATTTTATATCAATGGAAAGATTAGAAAATTTAGAACAACTTTAATGCATAACACAAACTCAAATTCTGAACCTAACCAATTCAAATTGCTAGTCCAAGTTAGGACACCAAATCTAGCAGAACCAAACTTGCCCAGAAAATCTGGCTAAGGTCCAATCCGGCCAGTTATGGTAAATAAACCATAACTTGAGCTACAAACCTCCAAATGGAGTGATTCAAAAAGAAAATTAAAGAAGACACATAAAGGAACAACTTTGATGAAGAAAAGTCAGTTAAATTATCACGGTAGCTTAGACTAATGGAACAGTAAACGTAGGACACAAAAACTAAAAATTTGAAATAAAACTTAGAAGGCTTTGAATGTCAATTGGCAATGAATGCCAACAAACTTAGAAACCAAAATGTGGTATAATTATGTATCAAACATTTGTATACATATTATGTATGAAAAAGCCAAGAATTTGAGTGAATAGTGACACGTGAATAGTAATCTCAAAGACATAAGGAATAATAAAAGAAATTAAAGAAGCTATTATGATTGATAATAAATATAATGTGATTTTTGAATTTGTGTATGAGAACCATTGATGAGAATTGTGATTATATGAATGATCAAATGAATGTATAAATTATAGAATTTGTCATGAAATAATGAAGTCATAAAACACAATATATTAACATTTAATAATATTATGTGCCCTCGTATTGCTTAGAATTATTTGTCATATTGGATAGATTGGCATGCCAATAGGGTATTATTTTAGCAGTACTGCATAAGGCTTTATGCCTGTATTTATGGCTTTATGCCCGCACTCATGGCTTTTATGCCCGATTATATGTTATCATGGCTTTTTAGCCATATTGATTGCATACGTGATTGAAGTTCCGTATCCCATAGTATGACGACTCGAGGCACCGTGGTGTCCAGTGCCAACGACCTGTTATCCAATTTAGTCAGCCTGTCATAGGTTACCTAGGCAGTGTAAATTATTAAAATTATTTAAGAATATTAGTAATTAAAAACATTAGAAAGTGTTGAATGAAATGAGAAAAAATATTAGCAATATAAACATAATTGAATTAAGTAGTACAAATGAAAATTTCAGAATTGTAGGAACAGAAAATACAATATTCCTAGAATTAATTTGTATGTTGAATATTATTACCGTATAAACTCAACACTTCCAAAGAGGGACAAAATAGAATACAAGATAGTTGATATTAGAAATATCATACCAAATTTAATTGATACCCGATGATCTAAATTATACTTTAGAATTATATTTCAGTCTTTCTTATTTGTATATATTATTTTCTTATTATATTATTACACCACTAAGCAGAAATGCTTAACGCAAAGGATTTGTTTCGTTCGCGCAGGTACTAAAGCTAAAAATCCAGTAGACATTTGACTGAGATTTTTGGAGTCCAGATTTACAGAAGTGTCAGAAGTGTATAAGGTTGTCACCTCCTCAGCAATGCATGTAGATAGGGCTCACAAAAGTTATTTTATATATTTAAAAATTAGTTATTAATTGTAATGTAAATTATGGTATTGTAATTAATTTGTACTTCATGTAAATTGTGAATTTATGAAATTAGCTTAAAAACCATGTAAGTTATGAAGCTTGAGAATTTTGATACATAAAATGAGTATGAATGGATATGTATGCAAATGAGTTGCAAGAATTGAATGTGTGATGAGATGATTATGAAAATAACTAATGAGATTTTATTGTGAAAATATTATTGAAAATTCAAGCAGGTGGATAGTAAAAAATGCCAAATGGTAATAGAAACAGGGGAAACTCCTTTGGTTTCTCCATAGAAAAATAATTAATATTAAAATGTAACAAGAACAAAATTTTTAAAGGAATAAAGTAAGATAAAATAGGGTGCTCTATCACCAAATATAGCACGCCTTGCTCGACTACACTCTAATCAGGTGAGGGGTGTTACAAACTTAATCACCTAAGTGTAGTTAAACTAGTTAATTTTTGAAATGCAAGCGAATCTAAAAATGCCTCACCAGCTCTAGAACATGTCTCTTGGACCTATTACGGTGAAATCCTAGTATATGCTTGATGAAGAGATGATTAAGGCATTCTTTTATATAACCTCACTAAGCCTTAGCCACCCTTAATTAAAATATATATCCCTTGTAGCCAATTTGAAACCTATATATATCCCTTCATACCAAGTCCTACTTTTCAAAAAAACCAATTTTGAAAAGTGTATGCTACATTAGTGGAGACAGAAAATTGAGATATGCCTATGGAGTTGGAATTGAGTCACTTCATCATAATTATCCATAATAGAGGCAAATTTGGGGGAGTAAGCATTTCTCAAGTCTATCCTGATAAAACAGGTTATTTATGACTTATTAATGGCCTTGCATAGAGGAATAATTAGTTGAAGCACCATAAAGGGGGTGAGGTTTTAGCGGGCAACTATTGAAGTCCATGTGCCTTGAAAGTGGGACTTGGTATGAAGGTTGAAGAGTGTCTAATTATGTGCAAGTTAAGTTTTTTATTATGTTTCTCAGTACCTCAATGAGTTTTTATAAAGTTTTTATTTTGCTTGAGGACAAGCAAAGGTTTGAGTTTGGGGGGTATTTGATTGCATCAAATTATATAGACATCTAAGGTTAATATGCATTGCATTTTGTTAGCATTTAGTATCCTTTTATGTTTACTTTTATGTGTCTTCATTATTATTTTGGAAAACATGTTAATCCAACTCAATTCATTGATTTTTATATTCTATCAGGTGTTTCTATGTGGTTCTAGAATCAAAGACGAGTTTGGAAGAGATTTGGAGGTCAAAACATGAGGAATACAATGCTAAAAACATTACATGGGTCGTGTAACTTGCCCCGTGTAACTTCCTGAACCCTGTGTAACTCTCTAGACTGAAGCAAACGTGAAAAATAAAGTGGCGGAAATTTACACGGGGCGTGTATCACTACACATCCTGTGTAAAGTCCCCTGACAACAATTCTGATGCGACTTTTTTTCGCTCTAACTCGACCCGGATGGACTCCTAATGCTTATAGGACTCTGAAATTAGGGTTTTTACACCAAATATAAATAGAACAAGTCAAGAATTGAGGGAAAAAGAGAGAATTTACATCCAAGAATAGAATTTACATTCAAGGGGAGCCAATTTACATTCAAGGAGGCACATCAACCTCAAGGGAGACAAGGCAGAAATAAGATCTGCAAGATTGCTAAAAGAGATTTTCTGCTGAAGTTTTAAAAGTCCAAGGCTGCAACTCTCTTTCTAGGTTCTTTCACTCTATTTTCTTCTCATGTTTTCTCTTTATCTTTTTATAATCATGATTATAAAACTCACCATGGGTGAGTAGGCTCTTTATTCTAAGGTTAGGGTGTAGCACTCTCAATTTCATTATGGATCTGGTTTGATTTTATTTAATACATTGGGTATTTTATTCTTTGATTTAATCTCTTGTAATCTTAATGCATGCTATGTGTTAGTACCCACTTAGTATTGATTACAGATATTGATTGAAGGATTGAAAGGTGAAGATTAATATTAGAAAATCAGGATTTTGAACCTAGGAAATTTGACCTAGAGATAGGCTGATGACCTTTGTGAAGTTCCAAAATTAATCAAAGATCTTAAAAGGTTTTAATTAATTTAATCACCATGAAAGTAGAATTTATGTTAATTAAAATACACCTTGAGTGCCTTGAGAGAGGACTTAAGATAACTTAGGATTAATTTCCATGAAAGTAATAATCTCCCATTTATTGAATGAATTAGATTGATTCTATAATTGATTAAAGTGTGAACTCCTAGCTCTAGAATGCCTTTGTCCATTAGTATTTTATTTTAGTTAATTATTTAATTTTATTTCTTTCAATTTAGATATAATCATTATTTCTCTATAATTTGATCGTCTAGATAATTAAAATCACTATTGTTTGGTATTCAACACGGTCCTCATGGGAACGATACTCTACTCGTCACTTTATTACTTATTAGCGATCCATGCACTTGCGGTGGTTGTAAAACTAACAAACAAAAACTGGCCGTAGACACCCCAGATTGGCTTCCCTTCGAAGTAGACCGAAAGCTCTGTCTTTGGGCCTAGCCCTGCGTCTGGCCTTGAGAACCCTGGGGCTTTTTGCCACCAGAAGCTGAAACACTGGACTATCCCTGTCCAGGTCCTCTTTAATGCTGCCTGTTTGTCTTGTTCTATTCACTTTCCCTGACTCTCTCCACATTCAGAGCCGCTGCCAGTAGCCGGGAGAAATCAATAATCTGATGTGCAGTAATCAGGAGTCTGATGTTATCATTCATGCCATCCTCAAACCGTTGACACCGATCTGCCTCTATAGGCATCATCTCCCAAGCATATCGGCTTAGCCGAACAAACTCTCTTTCATACTCTGACACCGTCAACTGCCTCTGCCTCAGAGTTAAGAATTGCCTCCTTCTGGCCTCCCAATACACATGACTGATATAATTCTTCTTGAACTCAGCCAGGAAGAAATCCCATGTGATCACCACCACTGGTAGGCGTCCTCCTGTAGTAGTGAAATAGCGCACTATAACTATTGCTCAGATGTGCAGTGTAACTGCTGCAGTACCCTCTCAGTCCTCTCAAGCAAGTGCTCTGCAGCTGCTAGGTCATCCTCCTTCTTACCCTTAAAGTCAATGGCCCCATACTTCCTCAATTTCTCTAATGGGGACCTTTGCACTGGCTGTGACTGTGGCTGTAGTTGTGGCTGTGGTTGTGGTTATGGAATAGCTCCAGTAACCTGACGGAGCATCTGAATCATCTACTTTAAAAATGCCTGTTGTGCCCTACCAATGGCACTCTGTGAAGACTCCTCTCTTCTGTCCCGATCCTGACTACAGACAGGTACATGACTCTCAACCTCCTCCTCCACATATCTAAGAGGGCCGTGTTCTAAAGGATCAGAAGCCATCTAACTTATAAAATGGACAGAAGAACAAATCTGCATTAGTATCACCTCAACTTCTAATTAAAGGCCCATGCATGTTATGCAAACTATCTCTTTCTATCTATCTATGCTTAGGAACGCCTAAACCTCTGCTCTTATACCACTAAAAGTAACACCCCTTACCCGGTCTACAGTGTAGTCGAGCAAGGAATGTCACATTCTGTGCCGGAGCATCTTATCTTACCTTGTTTTGTTCATTATTAGCTTTAATGACATTATATTTTAAACTCAATCATTTCAATTCATATCTCATCATGCTTTCATCCACTCATATAAATATCCCATAATCATTCATGTAGAAATCATCTCATTTCATTTATAGAGTTCAACTGCATAAGTTACATAACTCATATACAATCTTAAAATTAATTACAAACATTCCTATTTACAATGCTCAAAATGACTACTTATATCTAATATCCATGGGCCCTACCAAAATGAATAGCTGAGGTGACCACTCTCCTACTGTAGATCTGATCACTACTAGGCTTCGTCTCCAGTAACTATGCATGGAAAACTAACACGCTAACATATTGCTCAGTGGTGTAATAATATAATGAAAATAAACTAAATAAATAGAAATACATATCTCATATGTATGATATCAAAATAGAAATACAAGTTATGATTTATGAGTGTTTTACAGTTTATTAGTCTTTTCCATTTATTTGTTTGGTATTCAGTCAAATTAACTCATTTCATTGCCCAAGCAACCAATAATAGACTATTAAAAACTGGATATACGGGAGTATACTAGCTAGACATCCCATGTGCCTATCATGTATACATCTGTCAGGCATAAAGCCAGTGGACATGCATGAAGCCAGTAAAATCATTTAGGGCATAAAGCCAACGAGTAGGCATAAAAGGCAGAAGAATAATCATATCAGACATACATTGTCTATCAATGGTCACTTACGGAGTAAGCTCAAAAGTCAAGGGCAGTACTGCATCTATAGTCCCTAATTGACATGTCAATCGATCCAACTCATACACATAAGTCTAGGAATACAAGGGCAATTTTAACATCTTTATACTTATTATTTCATTTCATGTGTTATTCATGCTCAAAGCATTAGCACATTATTCATAATGGGGACATAAAGTCCCAATCACCTATTCATGTGTGAAGCCCCTTACCCGTCTACCGTATAGTCGAGCAAGAAGTGCCATATTCGGTGCCGGAGTACCCTATCTTGTCTTATCATGTCCATTGTAAATTTTTAATATTATTTAAAAACAAGTAATCCAGGTGTAGAAATTTTTTTTTAATATAACTTGTTTCTGTGGAGATTCGGACAGAGCCTCCTCTGTTTAGTTGGCATCTAGAAGGTTTCACTAATTACCTGTTAACATTTTCATATTCATTTCACATTTTTTCATATCATATTCTATTGTATCATATCATTCATAATTATCTATGAGATCTCAAAAGAGTATCATCTATTGCATTCATATAGGAATTCATAAATAATAATTTACAAGTTTATGTACAATCTCAAAATTTAATTACAATCCAAAATGAAATACATCATGTGTTTATGTACAATGAACAAAAAGACAAAATCTAAACATACATGGGCCCTACCAATAGAATTACAACTGTAGAGGCGATTAGTAGACACTAGCAAATTTGATTGGCCTCTGTATGAGCACTACTACTGCTGTTGCTGCTGCTGCTGGGATCGGTCATTAATACATACGCGATAGAAAAACTAACGCGCTAAGCATAATGCTTAGTGGTGCATAATTTAAAATAATAATAACTAAATAATTAAAAATAATAACAATTCTATATGAAAATTCATAATATCTAGGTCGTTTACATTTTTATTTCACTTTGAAAGCAATTGAATTTGTCGAGGTATTTTCTGTTTGCTTATTATATTTTCAGTCTTAATTAATCATTATCAGTGTCCAAGAAACCTATAACAGATTATAAAAGCTAGATACACGGGAGTATACTAGTTAGATAGCTATATGTCTATTTAGTATACGTCGGTCATGTCAGGCATGAAGCCTGTGGGCAGGTATTTAAGCCATATATAATATTAGGCACAATGGCCAACGGACAGGCATAAGGCTTGTAGAATAATCATATCAAATAGATTTTATTTGTTAATGATAATTCTTATGGGCAGTACTGCTAGCTGTAGTCCTTAATTGGTATACTAATTGATCCAAATTAAATAAATAATTATAGGTATACTATGGGTAATTAAACATTATTAATTATTTATTAGAAATGTTCATGTCACTTTATAGTGGGAAAATAGGTCCCACATACCTCTTTCATGTGATTTAATGTTTAATGGCTTATTAGGGTTAAATTCCTACCATAAGATAATTTATCTCATGAACCTTTCTTTAGGTTCAGTTTTTGTGTCTTACTTTTACCTATCCTTTTGATCAGCTTGTAGCCATTGTTTGGCCACACTTCCTTCAATGGAAGTTTTTCCTCTATGTCTTATCTTTATTTTCCCTTTTGAATCATGTCAATTAGGTTTTTAGAACTCAAGTTATGGTCGAATTACTATAATGATACACTTGTATTATATAGATGTTTTTAAGCACATTTGTATTGTAACACTCCTATATTCTGCAGTGCGTTCTACTGTTTCAGTGCCCGGTGTCTGTCTGGATAGCTAGGACGCCTGGAATTATACTTAAATGTTAGTGAAGAGAAATAAGATAATGAAATACAATAGAGGACAATACAAGAAAAACAAAGGAAAAATAAGAGCAATGAAATGTGATTAAGTTAAATGAGCCAAAAATCGTAGCGACAGGTGACCGCACCGGGAAGTTGTGGCGAGCACCGTTGACTAGCCCTAGACACGGGAAACCCTGGGAAATATTTTTAAGACTTAAATAAATATCTATTGAGGTATAAATAACATTAGCAATCTCAAAGAAAAATTTAATTAATTAGTACAAAGAAAAATGAAAAATCGAGAAACCGACGAAAAACGAAAAATCGAAAAACCGATAAAAATCGGTGTTAACGAAAAATCAGGAATACAAACTAAATAGGGGCATTTTGGTCAATTGACACCCCGAGTTGGCTTTTGACCTAAATTTCCATTAAAAATAAGTAGTATTAAACTTTGAAAATGCCATGAAAATAAGAAATATAACACATAATATAATTAAAGGAATTATGAGGGCATTATGGCAATTATGATAACTTTGGATTATTATAATGTTAATTAATAATTAATGGGACTTAGTGGGACGTTAGTGGATAGATATAAGACCACTTAGTGATATGAATCAGCCATTTTTCACTTCATCTTTAACCTCTTCATCACCTTGCCGAAATTGAATTCCCATTTTCCTCCATGGCCGCACATTGCATGGAGCTCAAGACTTCCATCATCAAGCCGTAATTCCTTCACTTGTTCTTCATTAAAGTTGGTCTACATAACTTGGGAAAGATATTAGCAGCAAGAAAGAAGAGATTTGGTGAGTTTTTAACAAGCTTCATGAGAGGTAAGTATCCATTTCTGTTAGTAGTATGCCCTAGAGCATATCATTTAGTATGTGTCTTGTACATATTTTATTAATAAAAGGCTTTTCCACTTTTCCGTTTACATAATATATTTATGTGTAATAGAAAAGGTCCATTGATATTTTGTTAGAAATATTATTCTTAAGTTGTTAAGAATATGAGTGACAATATTTCTAGCACAAAGTATCATAAATAGGTTCACAATCGAGGATACTTCATAATAAGGACATGACTTATCCAGAAAGATTGTATTCATATTTTTTCCCAAGTTATTTATATGAGATATAAATAAGATGGAATGGTGAGTCTCATGCCATATAACAAATATGATAGGCACTTATAAATGATAAGTAGGTCAAACCAGTGACACTTATGACAAGCACATGGAGTTTACTCTTGTCAATGTTTTGTCATAAATCATATCACTGCATATAATCTTTAGACCTGAGATAGCACAGTTATCTTGTATATAGGTAATTTGAGTTTGATACTGCTTTCATACTTATACTGTGTATGGGTATATGGGCATGTGTTGGCTCCTACTAGTTATATATGGGGGTAGGTGTTGATTAAGATGGAATTTGTTCCTCTAAGTAAATAGAGATAAAATCCTATGTTCATTTAATTGTTCTTGATGTTTCAAGTTCTTGGCCAGGACAGATAGATTTATTCAAAAAAGAGTTTCTGATGAGAAAATCTTTTTAATCAATAACTAGAATTAAAAGAGAACATAATATTCATAGCAAATGGAGTTTGACATAAACCATGACTTCAGCTTGAGTTGGAATTTTGTAACAGAGAGATTCTAGTGCATGGTAACATATGATTATAGATTCATTTAAGGTAAACCTTATTACTAATTGGGTGGCCATGGCATGCTATGCTAAATGTTAACCATGGTTTATAAGGTTAATAAAATGATTTAGAGAAATCATTTATGGTAAGAAAGAGTTCTGATGATATTAAGAGTTGATATCATGTCTCATTGCCAATTAGTGATGAGCCTAGTAAGTCACATACATACACAAGTTATCACCTATTTAAATATGATTTAATTAATTAATTAAAGAGTTTAATTGATTAATTAAATATGTTTGGTTTGCAATTAAATTGCAAAGTCCCTAGCATGACTTGAAACCAAATCTAAATTATTGGATGTATAGTATAAGTTAAATTTATATTTAAAGTGTTTAAATATGAATTTAATTAATGAGAAATTAATAGAGATTAATTAATTAATTAATTAATATTTGATATAAATTAGAAGAAGAAAAATAATTATTTTGGGTTAAGAACTCAAAATTAAGACACATGGGCATTTTGGTCATTTCACAGTTTTACACATGGCACCATGAGATGGTGACACATGGGATTACACATAAGGTTGCCAAATGTTTTTTAATCATGTAAGATGATTAAAATCAAGATTAAATATAGGTTTGAAACTTGGCACAATGTGATTGGGTCACTTAAACCTAGAACTAATCAAAGGGTGACATGTGGTAAGGGTTTAATGTGTTAACCTAGCTATATAAGTGTTGTTATGAAAAAGAAAAATAACCAGCAGCCACTCCTCTCCTTTGTCACGCCATTTTGAGGCTCTCCATCTATTCTTCTTCATTTCTCATCAATTCAAAGAGATTAGCCATCAATCTCTTGAATTAAGAACACTAGAAATTGTTTCTAGTGTCCTGTTTACATCTCTAATTTCTTAAGAGGCAGAACTTGAATTTCAAATTAATAGAAAAAGCTTTAGAAGCTATTCAATGGCTGCCATAGGTGTTCTTGGTGTGGACAAGCTAGAGGGACAACATTTGGTGTCCTGAAGATAAATCTCAAAGGCGCAGACATGCTGCAGTGCATCAATAGTTTAGTGTAATCGTTCTTGATTTAATCTAGGGTTCTAAAATTAATCTGATTGATTTTAAAATCCTACATGGCGAATACAGATCCAAAAACATATTAAAAGAGTTTTAATATGTTGTTTATCATTGAAATCAAATAGATAAAAATAAATCTTGCATGATGCATGTGACCCTAGGTGAAAATTTTGAATTCAATAGTATAAACTTATATTTTTCACACTTCCGTTCCTTCAATTGGTATCAGAGCCACTATATTTGCCATTTAGATTGATGTTTATATGATTTAATTGTGTGTTTGATCATGAGATCAAAAGTTCATTGTTGGTTGCAAAGCCAAGGTGGCGGCACAAATGATGAACACCATGGTGCGCATGGTTGATGCACCACAATGGTGTGCAAAGGTAAATGGATGGTGAATGTGCAATTGTTGTATGATCTAAGATCCATTTTATGTCAAATTAAATTGTTTAATTAGAATTTTTATCACACAATTAAATTATGATTCAAATCAGAATTTTAAAAAATTATTTGAATGTGATTCAAATCTGAATTTTAAAAGTTGTTTGAATGTGATTCAAATTTGAATTTTTAAAGTTGTTTGAATCATATTTAAATCTGATTTTTTAAAATTGATTGAATAAAATTCAGATCTGATTTTTTAAAAAATGTTTGAATGAGATTCAAATATGATTTTTTAAAAAATGTTTGAATGTGATTCAAATCTGAATTTTTAGAGTTGTTTGAATGTGATTCAAATCTGAATTTTTAAATTTGTTTGAATGAGATTCAAATCTGAATTTTTAAATTTATTTGAATCATATTCAAATCTGGATTTTTAAATTGAATATGAGATATTCAATTTAATTTAAGTATATATGTTTTATTTAATTGTTAAATAGCGATATGCATGATGGATGATCATGGACTATAAAAGACCAATGTGATTGGATTTATTTCTTTTATGTTTCTTTGGGATTGTAAATTAATTAATTTATTTTAATTTATTTTGGGCATGTATTATTAAGTTTGTAATAATTTTGGGGTTGTAATTTCATTTATTTAAGTTCTTGTAAATTCGCCTTTGTATGCCAAGGATTACTATGTAATATTGGATTGCAAGAAGTTCAAGGAGATCAAGAGCATTGGTGGGACCAGTGGGAGGAATTCAATATCAAGTGTTGATTATGTACTCCTTCAGCAACTCTTGTAAAATGAATTAATGAAATGCACCTAGGAATGCCCTGATTCAATTCTTGGTGGCTCAGAATTGAATCCCTTAGAAAGTCCATGATCATACCATATTTATTGCTTATCCATGAATGCATGAGATGTATGGGAATGTATGCTATTATATGATATATGCATGCTAATTGGATAATGTGCAAAGTGAGACCTTAATAGTAATTAGAATGACCATAAAATCTTCCAAACAAATGATTAAGTTGGAAATGCTATAATTAAAGTAATTATAAAATAGGCCCTCCATTGGGGCAATTATTTTAAGAAATTTTAAATAGTTGCATAAGATGCAATTAATTTAAGAGATTTTCTTAAGAATAATTGCTAAGCATGAGATGTTGTAAATATATAAATAGTTTGGTGGCCAATATTGGATGTACCTAAGGACATTAAAATTATTTGCATAATTATTGGCTCAGTGGGATCAACTTAACTAATGCAAGATAAGTCAATAATAGATGTACCTGAGGACATTAAAATTATTTGCATAATTATTGGCTCAATGGGATCAACTTAACTAATGCAAGATAAGTCAATAATGGATGTACCTGAGATTTTGAGCATTAGGGGCTAGGTAAAGGATTGAACCTCACATGAGATGTGATGGGCAAGGAGTTGCTCACTTATAGTTTATTGTAATTCCAATAATGGATGTACCTGAGGATGATCAATAGAATTATAAGAATTCAATCACCCACTAGAAATCCATCCAACTAGGATTTCCGTTTTCTACTTTGAAAGTGTAGGATTCGCTAAGTTAGTGGGAGGACCAATTTGATTAAAAGACCATAATCATTTTAGTTAATTACATGATACATTTACTAATTAATCTGGTTATTTTCTGCAGTTAATTTTCTGATAAAAATGAGCACAGAACAACCACCACCATCCAATATCTTTGCAAGTATACTTGATCGCAATAGGTTGACAGGACCTAATCTATCTGATTGGCTAAGAAATTTGAAACTTATCCTGAACTTTGAACATATAGGATATGTTCTAGATTCAAATGTTCCTGGTCCCTTACCTCCAGAGGCCACACAAGAGGAACATGAAACTTTGGATAAGTGGAAGGAGCATGATATGAGAGCTAAGTGTTACATGCGTGCTTCCATGAGTAATGAGTTACAAAAGCAGCATGAGAACATGTTGAGTGCGAGTGAGATCCTCCTTCACCCACAAGAGTTGTATGGTGAGCACAGCAGGAATGCTAGGTATGAGATATCTAGACAGCTATTCCGTGTGAGGATGTCTAAGGGACAGAATGTTGGGGATCATGTCCACAAGATGATTCGGCTGATTGAGCAGTTGGAACATCTTGACTTCAACATGGATTTCCAACTACAGACGGATTTGATCCTTCAGTCCCTTCCTGAGTCTTTTGGGAATTTTGTGACAAATTTCCATATGACTAAACAGGAATGCACCTTAGTTGGTTTACTCAACATGCTAGTTATTGCTCAAAAGAATATGCCGGGCAATAAAGGAAAAGAGGTAGCTTTAATTGCATCTTCTTTTGCTGGAAAGTCCAACAAGAAGAAGGGCAATAAGAAAAAGAAACTTCAGATTCTTGGTCCTTCCAAGAAAATAGCTAAACAGAAAGGGAAGACCAAAGCTGACAAATGCAAAGGAAAGTGTTTCCACTGCCAACAGGAAAGTGTTTCCACTGCCAACAGGAAAGTGTTTCCATTGCCAACAAGAAAGTGTTTCCATTGCCAGTAAGAAAGTGTTTCCACTGGCCAGAGTATAACAATCTAAATGAATGCAATGCCATGGTGAAAACCAACTCAAGTTCAAAATATATTTGGCACTTAAGGTTATATCATGTCGCAGAAGATAGGATTGCAAAACTGGAGAAAATGGGGATTCTATCCTTATTAGGCTCTGAGCCTACTCTAACTTGTGAATCTTGCCTTCAGGGCAAAATGACTAGATCACCCTTTGTTAGACAAGGGCTAAGAGTTGAAAATATTTGGAACTAATACATAGTGATGTATGTGGTCCATTTAAAGAAATGGCTAGAGGGGGCTTTCATTATTTTATTACCTTTACTGATGATAAATCAAGATTTGGGTATTTGTATTTGATGAAATACAAACATGAATCCTTTGAAAAGTTTAAAGAATTTAAATCTGAAGTAGAAAATCAAACAGGAAAGAGTATTAAAGCTCTTTGATCAGATCGTGGAGGTGAATATTTGAGTACTGAATTTGATGAATACTTGAGAGAGCATGGCATTGTTTCTCAGCTGACTTTTCTAGGAACGCCACAGCTGAATGGTGTATCTGAAAGGAGAAATCGTACCCTATTGGATATGGTACGTAGTATGATGAGCTATACTGATATGCCAATCTTCTTTTGGGGATTTGCATTAGAATTAGCTTTGTATATTCTGAATAGGATTCCATCAAAATCAATTTCTTCCACACCTTATGAGATATGGCATGGAAGAAAACTAAGTCTTAAGCATGTTAAGATTTGGGGTTGTCCAACTTATATCAAAAAGCTGAACACTGATAAATTGGAGACTAGATCAGAAAAAGGTCGATTTGTGGGATATCCAAAAGATAGTTTTGGATATTATTTTTATTTGTCTACTTAACAAAAGGTTGTGATAAGTAGAGATGCCACATTTCTTGAACAACAGTTTGTTCAAGAAGGAGGCAAAGGAAGGAAAATAGAGTTAGAATTGGGGAATTCTGACCAACCAACATATCAGATGGATATAGATCCATCTAGTCAACCTATACCCGTTGATGAAACATCTACAGCTATTCCTCGTAGAACAACCAGGGTATCTCACCCACCAGTGAGATATGGTTTTCTTCATGAAGAAGAACAAGAGTTGTCTACTCATGAAGAAGTAGATCATGGAGATGATCCACTTACCTATGAAGAAGCTATATCAGATATAGACTCTTCAAAATGGATTGATGCTATGAAATCCATGATTGATTCCATGTATAAGAATCAAGTTTGGGATCTTGTTGACCCACCTGAAGGTATTGTACCTATAGGGAACAAATGGGTTTTCAAGAAGAAAATTGGTTCTGATGGAAAGGTAGAGACCTATAAGGCAAGGCTAGTAGCGAAAGGGTTTCGCCAAAGGTAAGGAGTCGACTATGAGGAGACTTTCTCGCCTGTTGCCATGTTTCAATCAATTAGAATTTTATTAGCAATAACTGCATACTATGATTATGAGATTTGGTAGATGGATGTCAAAACAGCTTTCCTCAATGGATACATTGAAGAAAACATTTTCATGGAACAACCTAGAGGTTTTGAATCCCAAGATGGTTCCAAGGTATGCAAGCTAAAGCGATCCATTTATGGGTTGAAACAAGCTTCGAGGAGTTGGAACATCCATTTTGATGAAGCCATTAAATCCTTTGGTTTTATCAAAAATTAGGATGAGCCATGTGTATATAAGAAGGTTACTGACAGCGCTATCACTTTCCTTGTCTTATATGTGGATGACATACTGTTGATGGGTAATGACACAGGTATGTTGACAACTATAAAGGTATGGTTGTCAAATACATTCTCCATGAAAGACTTAGGGGAGGCAACCTATATTCTTGGGATTCGCATATATAGAGATAGAGCGAAAAGAATAATTGGTTTATCCCAAAGTCTATACTTGGAAAAGGTGTTAAAGAGGTTTAACATGCTTGATTCCAAGAGAGGATTGTTACCAGTGAGACATAGTATCCACCTTTCTAAAGAGATGTCTCCAAAGACACCTGAAGAAAGAGATAAGATGGCGAGGATTCCATATGCTTCGGCTATTGGAAGTTTAATGTATGCAATGTTGTGTACTAGGCTGGATATCGCATATGCTGTTAGTTTGACTAGCAGGTATCAATCCAATCCAGTTTGGAACACTGGATAGCTATCAAGAATATCCTTAAGTACTTGAGAAGAACTAAGGATTTATTCTTGATTTATAGAGGTGGAGACTTGCAATTGGATGGTTATACTGATTCTGATTTCCAATCAGATATCGATGATAGAAAGTCTACCTCTGGATATGTGTTCATTTGTAATGGAGGTGCAGTCAGTTGGAAGAGTTCCAAACAGAGCACGACTGCAGATTCCACTACTGAGGCTGAGTATATTGCTGCATCAGATGCTGCAAAGGAAGATGTTTGGATAAAGAAGTTCATGACAGAACTTAGAGTAGTTCCTTCCATTGAGTCAGCAGTTCCACTACATTGTGACAATAATGGAGCAGTCATACAGGCTAAGGAACTAAGGTCTCACCCAAAATCCAAACACATAGAAAGGCACTACCACATTATCAGAGATATAGTTGGGCAAGGTGATATAGCCATGCAGAAAAAATGACATCAGCTGAAAAAACAGCTGATCCATTCACTAAGCCTTTATCACAAGCTCAGTTAGACCGACATCTTGAGAAGATGGGTCTAAGATATTGTAATGAATGGCTCTAGTGCTCGTGGGAGATTGTTAGTAGTATGCCCTAGAGCATATCATTTAGTATGTGTCTTGTACATATTTTATTAATAAAAGGCTTTTCCACTTTTCCGTTTACATAATATATTTATGTGTAATAAAAAAGGTCCATTGATATTTTGTTAGAAATATTATTCTTAAGTTGTTAAGAATATGAGTGACAATATTTCTAACACAAAGTATCATAAATAGGTTCACAATCGAGGATACTTCATAATAAGGACATGACTTATCCAGAAAGATTGTATTCATATTTGTTCCCAAGTTATTTATATGAGATATAAATAAAATGGAATGGTGAGTCTCATGCCATATAACAAATATGATAGGCACTTATAAATGATAAGTAGGCCGAACCAGTGACACTTATGACAAGCACATGGAGTTTACTCTTGTCAATGTTTTGTCATAAATCATATCAGTGCATATAATCTTTAGACCTGAGATAACACAGTTATCTTGTATATAGGTAGTTTGAGTTTGATACTGCTTTCATACTTATACTGTGTATGGGTATATGGGCATGTGTTGGTTCGTACTAGTTATATATGGAGGTAGGTGTTGATTAAGATGGAATCTGTTCCTCTAAGTAAATAGAGATAAAATCCTATGTTCATTTAATTGTTCTTGATGTTTCAAGTTCCTGGCCAGGACAGATAGATTTATTCAGAAAAGAGTTTCTGATGAGAAAATCTTTTTAATCAAGAACTGGAATTAAAAGAGAACATAATATTCATAGAAAATGGAGTTTGACATAAACCATGACTCCAGCTTGAGTTGGGATTTTGTAACAGAGAGATTCTAGTGCATGGTAACATATGATTATAGATTCATTTAAGGTAAACCTTATTACTAATTGGGTAGCCATGGCATGTTATGCTAGGTGTTAACCATGGTTTATGAGGTTAATAAAATGATTTAGAGAAATCATTTATGGTAAGAAAGAGTTCTGATGATATTAAGAGTTGATATCATGTCTCATTGCCAATTAGTGATGAGCCTAGTAAGTCACACACATACACAAGTTATCACCTATTTAAATATGATTTAATTAATTAATTAAAGAGTTTAATTGATTAATTAGATAGGTTTGGTTTGCAATTAAATTGCAAAGTCCCTAGCATGACTTGAAACCAAATCTAGATTATTGGATATATAGTATAAGTTAAATTTATATTTAAAGTGTTTAAATATGAATTTAATTAATGAGAAATTAATAAAGATTAATTAATTAATTTATATTTGTTATAAATTAGAAGAAGAAAAATAATTATTTTGGGTTAAGAACTCAAAATTAAGACACGGGCATTTTGGTCATTTCACAGTGTGACACATGGCACCATGAGATGGTGACACATGGGATTACACATAAGCTTGCCAAATGTTTTTTAATCATGTAAGATGATTAAAATCAAGATTAATATAGGTTTGACACTTGGCATAATGTGATTGGGTCACTTAAACCTAGAGCTAATCAAAGGGTGACATGTGGTAAGGGTTTAATGTGTTAACCTAGCTATATAAGTGTTGTTATGAAAAAGAAAAATAACCAACAGCCACTCCTCTCCTTTGTCACGCCATTTTGAGGCTCTCCATCTATTCTTCTTCATCTCTCATCAATTCAAAGAGATTAGCAATCAATCTCTTGAATTAAGAACACTAGAAATTGTTTCTAGTGTCATGTTTACATCTCTAATCTCTTAAAAGGCAGAACTTGAATTTCTAATTAATAGAAAAAGCTTTAGAAGCTGTTCAAGGGCTGCCATAGGTGTTCTTGGTGTGGACAAGCTAGAGGGACAACATTTGGTGTCCTGAAGATAAATCTCAAAGGCGCAGACACGCTGCAGTGCATCAATAGGTTAGTGTAATCGTTCTTGATTTAATCTAGGGTTCTAAAATTAATCTGATTAATTTTAAAATCTTAAATGGCAAATACAGATCCAAAAACATATTAAAAGAGTTTTAATATGTTGTTTATCATTGAAATCAAATAGATAAAAATAAATCTTGCTTGATGCATGTGACCCTAGGTGAAAATTTTGAATTCAATGATATAAACTTATATTTTTCACACTTCTGTTCCTTCAATTTCTTCATCCTTTCTTTGTTAAAGTTTGTGTTGGTGTTGTGATGATTTGATTTATGGAAGGAATTGAATGGGTTTAATGAATATGGACAAAGCCCAAATTTGGCAGCCCTCATGTCCATGGGAGTTTGATTTATTTCTTCATGTATTTGGTGATTTGAGGTGTTGATTTAAGTGCTTAAATGTATAGGAGTTTATTACCATGTATATAGTTTGAATTGTGAGTTTGTGAATTGAAAATGGAAGCTTGATGTATATGAGTAATTTGGGCAGCCTTATGGTGAAGTTGGAAGAGTTTAATTTCATGGATTGGTTTGTTAAATTGTGGTACTAAAGGTGGCAGAATATGTATATGATTTAGTAGTGAATATATATGTAATTTGGTGGTGGAAGTCATATGTAATATTTGGAAGTGTTATGTATATATATTGTTATAAATGGACTTCATAATTTAGGATTGTATTTGGTGTATTAAAGGTCATTGTATTCTGCCCAAATGGATTGTAATGTGAAGTGATAAATGAATTAGGTATGGTACCAAATCAGAATTAGGTAGAGAAGTGGACTTATAGCAAGGTAAGTGTGCAATTGATAGATGTTTAAGCAATGTATTTAAGGACAGTATGCAAATGAGCCTATAACCCTAAGTGTGTGATTCCAATTGGCATGAGACCAATTGAAGGTGAAACTAGGCACAAAATATGCCAACTTTCATGTTGAAAGCCTATCAAAATTCTTTCTGGAAAGTGACACGAAAGTTAACCTAATCCGAAATTGCAAACTTGATAACCCATAAATTGACCATATGAACAATAGTCAATCTTTTGGCCATAACTCACTCAAAATAGGTCCAAATGACCTAAAATTTATTTGGTTGGAAAGCTTAGACATAGGGCTACAATTTTGGTTAAGACCACCAAACCCAAAAATGTAACATCCTCCCTGTACGTGTTCTATATGTTCTGTCGCTATGGTAACCTAATGTCAGTCCGGGCAAGTTAGGATGTCTAGAACTACGCTTCGATGATAGTGAACAGACATATAATAATGAAATAAATAAATAAAAATACAAGAAAAATTAAAGAAAAATGAAATGAGAAAATGAAACTAAGTTAAACGAGCCAACACCACAGCGATGGGTGACCGCACTGGGAAGGCTGTTGCCGACCCCAGGACCGCGGGGAACCCTCAGAATTAAATTTTGAGACATAAGTAAAGGTTTATTAAAATATAATTAACACTAGAATTATCAAAGAAAAATTAATAAATTAGTACAAAGAAAAAAATGAAAAATCGAGAAACAGACAAAAATCGGTGTTACCGAAAAATCGAGAATACAACCCAAAAAGGGACATTTTGGTCATTTGACACCTAGGGTTGCTTTTTGACCTCAATATCGATTAAAAATAAATTATATTACACTTTGAAAATGTCATGAAAAATTAAAATGAAATATATTATGTAAATAGTGAAAGAATTGAGATAAATGATCAAATAAGGAAACATGGAATAATTAAACATTAAAAATAAGATTAGTGCTCCACTAACTCCTAATTAGGGAGACATATGGGACCTTGGGACAACAGATTCCACTCATTGTCATCTTCTTCTTCATCAAACTTCATCTTGTCGAAATGAATATCCCAACCAAAACCTCCATGGCTGCCCATGCATGAACTTCCTCTCTCCATCATCAAGCCATCATTTCCACTTGGATCCTTCATTAAAACTTGCCTACTCACCTTGGGGAAGATATTGGCAACAAGAAAAATAAGATTTGGTGAAGTTTTAACAAGCTCCAAAAGTGGTAAGTGTCCAAATCTTCTCCCTAGCTTTGGTAAACCTTGTGTTTAGGTTGAGGTGAGTAATTTGGTGAAGAGAAATGAAAAAAATATTGAGATATGAACTTGTCCATTTTTGGCAGCCATGAAAGTTTTTTGTGGTTGAGTTTTTCTTACCTCTAATGGATGAGAATTAAGGTTGATTAACTAAAATGGAAGTTATAGTAGGTTAATGTCTAAGTATGTGCATGTTAATGCTTGAATTAAGGGTTTGAAAATGGGACTTTGATGCTTTAGTAAACTACCATGTTTGGCAGCCTATAATATCATGAAATTGCATGTGAGTTTATGTAATTTATTAATGAGATGTCATGGTGTTAAATTGTGGGTAGCATGTGTAGTTGCCATGGAAGTGTATGTGTAATATTGATATTGAGGTGTGTTGAATTTTGGTGGAAGTAAATATTGAACTTGAATGGTGTATTATGTGCATTGAGCACTTGAGTATTCTGTTCAAAATACTTTGCTAGAATTGTGTACAATATACATAGAAGTGCCATGATTGAATATTGAAGTATTGGGAGGAGGAGGATTGTCAAAATTGGAAGTGTAATTTTCAAATGCAGGTTGTGTGTGTTGGCAGCACCTAAATTAGGATATTAAGCTAGACCAATCTAGCACACTAAAACTTAAAATTCGACATTTACAAACGATGATGCTTGAAGTAATTTGGCAATGAACGCCAACTTGCAAAAATGGTAAATTGCACTATATTGGCAGCATATTGAATTACAAATTGTGACATGTTGATGCTAGAATCAACTTATCCATATTACCTAAAAAAAAGTTCAACATTTACATTGACTTGTGAATTATATGATAACTAGTAAACTAAAAAAAAAAATGAGTAATTAAACAATTAATTTTTAATGTGCCATAATTTGCCTAGTTGACTAGTTTGGATAGTTTAGCATGCCAATAAAATTCTGACTGCTGTTCTGTAAATAGCTTTATGCCATACTATGTTTTTACGGCTTATTATGTCGCACTGTGACTTTAATAGCCTACGGCTATACATATTGTATTATTATACTTGGCTTATCGCCAGATTGACTATATGGCTTTTTAGCCACACTGCTTGCACACCGAGAGACACTTTGTGACTGATGGTGTGACGGTCCGAGGTATTAGGCACCCAATGCTAGTATATCCGTTTATCCAGTCTGATCAGTGTATAGGCTACACGTGCAATTAATTTAAGTACTATTAAATTCAAATTGCTAAATCCAGTCTTCTAACATACAGCACTACCAAAATTAGCAAAAATGAAAGGTTAGCAAATAAAAGTAGAATCAATAATTGTAAAGAATATCGATGTCATAAATTCATAAACAATTCATTTACTTTATTTTAGTGTATATTTCTTTATATTTGACACCACTAAGCAAAATTGCTTAGCGCGTTGCTTTTGTAACGCGTAGGTATTAGAGACACAACTGGGGAGCCCAGTAGACCTACGACCGTGTGAGACATCATATCTGCACAGGAGTCATCTGCACTACACTGCATACATGGTAGGACTTAGGATCTTGTGTAATGACTATCAATTGTATTTTGACATTTTGTTATGTAATATGTATAGATATCATAAGACTTTAAAGTTTTTAATAATTTGTATATATTAAACTCCTATGGATAGTGTTTTGATGAATGTAAAATATGATGGACTGTATTTTGAAATTATGAAATTATGAAATTGTGAGGCTGAAAAATTAGTTGGATGGTTGAGATTATCATATTGAACTATTTTTAACAGGTTTAGAAGTACATTTTGTCCGAAATATAGACGGCACCATGTTAGATTTTTATTACCATTTTTGAAATACTGATTTTATTAAAGTATGAAAATAGTATCCGCATGATATGAATATTACGTAAAAGACTTCTTCAAATCAAATTGAGTTCAGGAAATGAGTTGATCACATACTAGGTGCTCCGGCACGCTGTGTAGCACGCCTTGCTCGGCTACACTGTAGAAGGGTGAGGGGTGTTATATTTAGTGGTATTAGAGCATGGTTTAGGCATTTATGGACCTAGATAGATTGCATATCATGCATTGCATTGTAAGTGTTATGATGACTCTAATGCAGATCTTTTGATTTGTTATTTTGATCAGAATATAGACTCCACATCGCAAAGAGCGGTCGATGAGGAGGTAGAGAGTCATGCTCCATCTATGACTAAACTAGGAGACAGGAGGGAACCTGCTCCACCAGTACTAGAGGCACCAGCTACATTTCAGCAAATGGCTGAGTTCTTTAGACAGATGGCAGGAGTTATGCCATCACCACCACCTCCACTTCAAAAATCTCATATGGAGAGACTCAGGAAGTTTGGAGCAATGGATTTTCTGGGCAAAAGGGAAGATGATTTTATCACAATTGAAAACTAGTTCGACAGAACTGGAAGAGTCTTGAAACAACTTCATTGTACTTTAGAGCAGAATTTGGAAGTTGTTGTATCACTACTGCAAGATGATGCATACCAATTATGGGATACAGTGATTAGTGAGGTGCCACCAAAACAAATAACTTAAGATTTCTTTCTCACTGAGTTCAGAAAGAAGTAGGTGGGAAGTGTATACCTGGAAAAGAAGAGAAGGGAATTTATTACCCTACGCCAGAGACAACTAACAGTGGCTGAATATGAAAGAGAATTTATCAGACTGAGCCGCTATGGGTGAGAAATAGTCCCTAATGAGGCCAAGAGATGCAAGAGATTTGAGAAAGGACTCAATGATAACTTTAAAGTAATGATTACAGCCTTGGGGATTATAGAGTTTGCAAAGTTAGTAGCATCCGCACTGAAGGTTGAAAAAGTTAGAATGAATGAGCAAAACAGAAGGGACAGATAACAGAAAAGAGGTCAGGGTCAGACCAGTACATCTTTTGCCCCTAGTAAGAAATTAAGAGGTTCGCCCACTCAGAGTTTTAGTAGAGCACCAAGTCAGGGTCAGTCACAGAGGCCCAAATCTCAGTTTGCACCGAGGAGAGGCTAATCCACACCTTCAGTGGCTAGCTCTCCAGGGACAGGGTTTAGGGGACCAGCCCCAACGGTATCTGTTGCTTGCCCACATTGCCAAAAATGGCATAAAGGTGAATGTTGGAGGATGATAAGTGCTTGTTTATGGTGTGGGTCTACAGACCACCTAATCCGAGATTGTCCGCGCAGAAATGCTACATCTACTCCGATATCAACTGATAGGCTTGCCCCTCCAGCTCCAAGGGGTAGAAAGCTGGGTAAGGCTAAGGCAGCCGGTGCTTCACAGAAACCTATATTAGAGTCTGTGGGGAGAACAGAAGGTAGAAAACCAGCCAGAGCCTATGCTATAAGGGCACAGGAGGAACAGGATGCTCCAAATGTCATCAAGGGTACGTTCCTCCTCTATAATACTTTTGTGCATGCATTAGTGGATCCTGGATCAACTCATTCATATATTTGTATCAAGCTGCCCATAGAAAAGGGAATACCAGTAGAGGAAAGTGACCAAGACATCCTAGTCACAAATCCGCTAGGCTACAGTGTGGTAGTAAACAAGGTGTATAAGGGCTGTCCATTGAAGATTCAAGGGAAAGACTTCTCGGTAGACTTAATCGAACTGCCTTTCCATGAGTTTGATGTGATTTTGGGAATGGATTGGTTATCCCATCATCAGGCAATAGTAGATTGTAAATTGAAGAGAATCTATCTGAAAACTGCTGAGAACGAAGAAATAACAGTTGTGGGTGAAAGGACAGATTTCTTATCCAATGTCATCTTAGTTACAGTTATAAGGAGATGGTTGAGAAAAGGGTGTGAAGTCTATCTAGCACACGTGGTTGACACTAAGCAGGGTAAATTTGACTTGTCTGACGTACCCATAGTAAGGGACTTCTCTGTGGCATTTCCTGAGGAATTGCCTAGTTTGCCACCAGAAAGGGAAGTTGAATTTGCTATTGAGATTATGCTGGGTACAGCTCTAATTTCAATTGCTCCATATAGGATGGCACCTGCTGAATTGAAAGAGTTAAAAATCTAGCTACAAGAATTACTAGACAAGGGGTTCATACGCCCTAGTGTGTCAACGTGGGGAGTCTGGTACTATTTGTTAAAAAAAAAGATGGGACACTGAGGTTATGTGTTGACTACCTGCAGTTAAACAAAGTAACAATGAAGAACAAGTATTCGTTCCCTAGAATTGACGATCTGTCTGATCAGTTGAAGGGAGCAAGTGTGTTTTCTAAGATTGATCTTAGATTAGGTTATCATCAACTAAGGGTTAGGGTTGCAGATGTGCCTAAGACTGCATTCAGAACTCGGTATGGGCATTATGAATTCCTGGTGATGCCATTTGGGTTAATAAATGCTCCAGCAGCATTCATGGACCTTATGAACTATATCTTCCATTCGTACTTAGATCGGTTTGTAGTGGTCTTCATTGATGACATCCTGGTGTATTCTAAGAGTCTGCAGAACATGATGAACATTTGAGAGTTGTTCTGCAGACTCTAAAAGAGAAGAAACTGTATGCTAAATTGTCCAAGTGTGAGTTCTGGTTGAATGAGATTGAATTCCTTGGACATGTAGTATCAGCTGAAGGGATTAGAGTGGATCCTAAGAAGATTAAAGCAGTGATGGAATGGAAGCCTCCCAGAAATACAACTGAGATCAGAAGTTTCTTGGGGTTAGTTGGATATTATAGAAGATTTGTAAAGGAATTTTCCCTGATAGCTACTCCAATGACCAAATTACTACAGAAGAATATGAAATTTGACTGGAATGACAAGTGTCATGCCAGTTTTGAGAGGCTAAAGGCTATGTTGATAGAGGCACCAGTGTTAACATAGCCAGTGTCGGGAAAAGACTTCGTAGTCTACAGTGATGCCTCACATAATGGGTTAGGGTGTGTACTCATGCAAGAAGGGAAAGTGGTCGCATATGCTTCCAGGCAGTTAAGGCCACATGAAAAGAATTACTCTACTCGTGATTTGGAGTTAGCAGTAATTATCTTCCCATTGAAAATATGGAGGCATTACTTGTATGGAGAAAAATGCTACATATACACAGACCATAAGAGTCTGAAGTATCTACCAAACTAGAAGGAACTTAATTTGAAACAGAGGCGATGGGTTGAATTCCTGAAAGATTATGATTGTGTGATTGACTACCACCCTGGGAAGGCAAACGTAGTCGTTGATGCTTTAAGCAGAAAATCTATTGTAGCATTAAGATCTCTGAATGCCCAATTGTGCTTAACTCATGACGGAGTTATTTTGCCTGAGTTGCAGGTGAAGCAGAATCTGTTACAACAGATACAGGATGGACAGAAGACAGATGAGAAATTAATGGCTATTATGGGTAAAATCACTAAGGGAAATGGAAACTGAATATGAAGTGAAAGAAAATGGATGTTTGTACTATAAAGAAAGAGTGTGTGTACCAAATGATAAAGAGTTGAAAACCAGTTTTCTGAGAGAAGCACATAACAGTGTGTATGCTATGCACCCAGGAAGCACAAAAATGTACCATGACCTGAAACTCTGATACTGGTGGCCAGGTATGAAGAAAGACATAGCTGACTATGTAACTAGATGCTTGACATGTCAGCAAGTCAAAGCAGAACATCAAGTTCCATCAGGTTTGTTACAGCCCATAAACATACCTGAATGGAAATGGGACCGAGTCACAATGGACTTTGTCAGTGGTCTACCTCTCACTCAGAAGAAGCATGATGCAGTATGGGTGATTGTGGATAGATTGACCAAATCAGCACATTTTCTGCCAGTCATAACTGACTACTCACTAGAAAATCTAGCAGAATTGTATATTAGTGAGATAATTAGACTACGTGGAATTCCACTTTCCATTATATCTGATAGAGACCCGAGGTTTACATCTAGATTTTGGAAGAAATTACAAGAATCCTTGGGCACACAACTCCATTTTAGTATGGTTTTTCATCCTCAGACGGATGGACAGTCAGAAAGAATAATCCAGGTCCTCGAGGATATGCTGAGGAGTTGTGTTATTGAGTTTGAGGGAAGTTAGGACAGATACCTTCCACTGGCAGAATTTGCATACAATAATAGCTATTAAGTTAGCTTACAAATGGCACCCGATGAATGTAACATCCTCACTTTAGCTAGTCTGTATAGTCTATTGTTTCAGCGACCAATGTCAGTCTGGGCAACTAGAATGTTTGAAATTATAATTAGACTAGAGTGGGGAGTTATGAAGAAACCAAATAATGCTCATAAAAATCAAGGAAAATTTTTAGGAATGAAATGCACTAAGGTTAAACGAGCCAAAAGCCCAGTGATGAGTAACCCGAAGGGAAAGTGATAGTGAAGGCCGTTAACTGAAGGAACGGAAGCGTGAAAAACACAAGTTTATACCATTGAATTCAAAAATTTTCACCTAGGGTCACATGCACCATGCAAGATTTATTTTATCTATTTGATTTCAATGATAAACAACATATTAAAACTCTTTTAATAAGTTTTTGGATCTGTATTTGCCATTTAAGATTTTAAAATTAATCAGATTAATTTTACAACCCTAGATTAAATCAATAACGATTACACTAACCTCTTGATGCACTGTAGCGTGTCTGCGCCTTTGAGATTCATCTTCAGGACACCAGATGTTGTCCCTCTAGCTTGTCCACACCAAGAACACCTATGGCAGCTCTTGAACAGCTTCTAAAGCTTTTTCTATTAATTAGAAATTCAAGTTCTGCCTTTTAAGAGATTAGAGATGTAAACAGGACACTAGAAACAATTTCTAGTGTTCTTAATTCAAGAGATTGATGGCTAATCTCTTTGAATTGATGAAAGATGAAGAAGAATAGATGAAAAGCCTCAAAGTGGCGTGACAAAGGAGAGGAGTGGCTGCTGGTTATTTTTTCTTTTCGCAGCCACACTTAAATAGCTAGGTTAACACATTAAACCCTTGCCACATGTCACCCTTTGATTAGCTCTAGGTTTAAGTGACCCAATCACATTGTGCCAAGTGTCAAACCTATATTTAATCTTGATTTTAATCATCTTACATGATTAAAAAACATTTGGCAAGCTTATGTGTAATCCCATGTGTCACCATCTCATGGTGCCACGTGTCACACTGTGAAATGACCAAAATGCCCCTGTGTCTTAATTTTGAGTTCTTAACCCAAAATTATTACTATTTTTTTTCTTCTTCTAATTTATATCAAATATAAATTAATTAATTAATCTCTATTAATTAATTTCTCATTAATTAAATTCATATTTAAATACTTTAACTATAAATTTAATTTATACTACACATCCAATAATCTATATTTGGTTTCAAGTCATGCTAGGGACTTTGTAATTTAATTGCAAACCAAACCTATTTAATTAATCAATTAAACTCTTTAATTAATTAATTAAATCATATTTAAATAGGTGATAACTTGTGTATGTGTGTGACTTACTAGGCTCATCACTAATTGGCAATGAGACATGATATCAACTCTTAATATCATCAGAACTCTTTCTTACCATAAATGATTTCTCTAAATCATTTTATGAACCTCATAGACCATGGTTAACACCTAGCATAGCATGCCATGGCCACCCAATTAGTAATAAGGTTTACCTTAAATGAACCTATAATCATATGTTACCATGCACTAGAATCTCTCTGTTACAAAATCCCAACTCAAGCTGGAGTCATGGTTTATGTCAAACTCCATTTGCTATGAATATTATGTTCTCTTTTAATTCCAGTTCTTGATTAAAAAGATTTTCTCATCAGAAACTCTTTTCTGAATAAATCTATCTGTCTTGGCCAGGAGCTTGAAACATCAAGAACAATTAAATGAACATAGGATTTTATCTCTATTTACTTAGAGGAACAGATTCCATCTTGATCAACACCTACCTCCATATATAACTAGTAGGAGCCAACACATGCCCATATACCCATACATAGTACAAGTATGAAAGCAGTATCAAACTCAAACTACCTATATACAAGATAACTGTGCTATCTCAGGTCTAAAGATTATATGCACTGATATGATTTATGACAAAACATTGACAAGAGTAAACTCCATATGATTGTCATAAGTGTCACTGGTTCGGCCTACTTATCATTTATAAGTGCCTATCATGTTTGTTATATGGCATGAGACTCACTATTCCATCTTATTTATATCTCATACAAATAACTTGGGAACAAACATGAATACAATCTTTCTTGATAAGTCATGTCCTTATTATGAAGTATCCTTGATTGTGAACCTATTTATGATACTTTGTGCTAGAAATATTGTCACTCATATTGTTAACAACTTAAGAATAATATTTCTAACAAAATATCAATGGACCTTTTCTATTACACATAAATATATTATGTAAACGGAAAAGTGGAAATGCCTTTTATTAATAAAAATATGTACAAGATACATACTAAATGATATGCTCTAGAGCATACTACTAACAATCTCCCACTAGCACTAGAGCCATTCATTACAATATCTTACACCTATCTTCTCAAGATGTCGGTCTAACTGAGTCTGTGACATAGGCTTAGTGAATGGATCAGCTGGATTTTCAGCTGATGCTATTTTCTGCATGTCTAGATCGCCTCGCCCAACTTTTTCTCTGATAATGTGGTAGCGCCTTTCTATGTGTTTGGATTTCGAGTGAGACCTTGGTTCCTTAGCCTGTATGACTGCTCCATTGTTGTCACAGTGTAGTGGAACTGCTGACTCAATGGAAGGAACTACTGCAAGTTCTGTCACGAACTTCTTTATCCAAACAACTTCCTTTGCGACATCGATGCGAGAATATACTCACCTCTGTAGTGAAATCTGCGATGCGTGCTCTGTTGGAACTCTTCCAATTGCACCTCCATTACAAATGAACACATATCCAGAGGTAGACTTTCTATCATCGATATCGATTGGAAATCGTAATCGAGATAACCATCCAATTGCAAATCTCCACCTCCATAAATCAAGAATAAATCCTTAGTTCTTCTCAAGTACTTAAGGATATTCTTGACAGCTATCCAGTGTTCCAAACCTGGATTGGATTGATGCCTGCTAGTCAAACTAACAGCATATGCGATATCCGGCCTAGTACACAACATTGCATACATTAAACTTCCAATAGCCGAAGCATATGGAATCCTGGCCATCTTATCTCTTTCTTCAGGTGTCTTTGGAGACATCTCTTTAGAAAGGTGGATACCATGTCTCATTGGTAACAATCC
Source organism: Hevea brasiliensis (assembly GCF_030052815.1). Taxonomy (NCBI): domain Eukaryota; kingdom Viridiplantae; phylum Streptophyta; class Magnoliopsida; order Malpighiales; family Euphorbiaceae; genus Hevea; species Hevea brasiliensis. The sequence continues at coordinate 36,475,857 of NC_079499.1, read as the reverse complement.
TCTCATTGGTAACAAGACTTTGGGATAAACCAATTATTCTTTTCGCTCTATCTCTATAGATGCGAATCCCAAGAATATAGGTTGCCTCCCCTAAGTCTTTCATGGAGAATGTATTTGACAACCATACCTTTATAGTCGTCAACATACCTGTGTCATTACCCATCAACAGTATGTCATCCACATATAAGACAAGGAAAGTGATAGCACTGTCACTAACCTTCTTATATACACATGGCTCATCCTCTTTTTTGATAAAACCAAAGGATTTAATAGCTTCATCAAAACGGATGTTCCAACTCCTCGAAGCTTGTTTCAACCCATAAATGGATCGCTTTAGCTTGCATACCTTGGAACCATCTTGGGATTCAAAACCCCTAGGTTGTTCCATGAAAATGTTTTCTTCAATGTATCCATTGAGAAAAGCTGTTTTGACACCCATCTGCCAAATCTCATAATCATAGTATGCAGCTATTGCTAATAAAATCCTAATTGATTTAAGCATGGCAACAGGCGAGAAAGTCTCCTCATAGTCGATTCCTTGCCTTTGGCGAAACCCTTTCGCTACTAGCCTTGCCTTATAGGTATCTACCTTTCCATCAGAACCAATTTTCTTCTTGAAAACCCATTTGTTCCCTATAGTAACAATACCTTCAGGTGGGTCAATAAGATCCCAAACTTGATTTTTATACATGGAATCAATCTCGGATTTCATAGCATCAATCCATTTTGAAGAGTCTATATCTGATATAGCTTCTTCATAAGTAAGTGGATCATCTCCATGATCTACTTCTTCATGAGTAGACAACTCTTGTTCTTCTTCATGAAGAAAACCATATCTCATCAGTGGGTGAGATACCACAGTTGTTCTACGAGTAGCAATTTGTAGATGTTTCATCAACGGGTATAGGTTGACTAGATGGATCTATATCCATCTGATCTATTGGTTGGTCAGAATTCTCTAATTCTAACTCTATTTGCCTTCCTTTGCCTCCTTCTTGAACAAACTGTTGTTCAAGAAATGTGGCATCTCTACTTATCACAACCTTTTGTGAAGTAGGCAAATAAAAATAATATCCAAAACTATCTTTTGGATATCCAACAAATCGACCTTTTTTCTGATCTGGTCTCTAATTTATCAGTGTTCAGCTTTTTGATATAAGCTGGACAACCCCAAATCTTAACATGCTTAAGACTTGGTTTTCTTCCATGCCATATCTCATAAGGTGTGGAAGAAAATGATTTTGATGGAATCCTATTCAGAATATACAAAGCTGATTCTAATGCAAATCCCCAAAAGAAGATTGGCATATCAGTATAGCTCATCATACTACGTACCATATCCAATAGGGTACGATTTCTCCTTTCAGATACACCATTCAGTTGTGGCGTTTCTAGAGGAGTCAGCTGAGAAACAATGCCATGCTCTCTCAAGTATTCATCAAATTCAGTACTCAAATATTCACCTCCACAATCTGATCGAAGAGCTTTAATACTCTTTCCTGTTTGATTTTCTACTTTAGATTTAAATTCTTTGAACTTTTCAAAAGATTCATGTTTGTATTTCATCAAATACAAATACCCAAACCTTGATTTATTATCAGTAAAGGTAATAAAATAATGAAAACCCCCTCTAGCCATTTCTTTAAATAGACCACATACATCACTATGTATTAGCTCCAAAATATTTTCAGCTCTTAGCCCTTGTCCAACAAAGGGTGATCTAGTCATTTTGCCCTGAAGGCAAGATTCACAAGTTGGAGTAGGCTCAGAGCACAATGAGGATAGAATCCCTATTTTCTCCAGTTTTGCAATCCTATCTTCTGCAACATGACATAACCTTAAGTGCCAAATATATTTTGAACTTGAGTTGGTTTTTCACCATGGCATTACATTCTTTTAGATCTCTTGCATTCAATTTGTGTTTGTCATTATTATCCAAATAATAAAGACCATCATTCATATAACCCGAACCAACATATTTATTTTCAAAATAAATATTGCAAACATCATCTGTGAACTGAAATTCATAGCTATTTCTAGTCAAACTAGATATAGAAATGATGTTCTTAAAAGCATCAGGTACATATAATATTTTATCCAAACACAATACATGTCCAAACATGTAAAAGGATTCAGATCCTATGGCTAAAGCTTCAACAGTTGAGCCATTGCCAATCCGGACTCTAATATCTTGAGAACGCAAGCTGCTATTATTTGCTAGTTCCTGCATATCATTAGAAATGTGAGAACTGGCACCAGTATCTAAAACCCAAGCTGTAGATGAACTATGAGTATCATCAGAATCTAAATAACAAAATATGGACATACCTTCTGAAGGTGTATCCTTCTTGTCTTTTAGAGAAGCAAGATACTCTGGGCAATTCCTTTTCCAGTGCCCATCCTTTTGATAGTGGAAACACTTTCCTTTGCCTCCATCAGCTTTAGTCTTCCTTTTCTGTTTAGCTATTTTCTTGGAAGGACCAGGAATCTGAGGTTTTTTTTTTTCTTATTACCCTTCTTCTTGTTGGACTTTCCAGCAGAAGAAGATGCAATCAAAGCTACCTCTTTTCCTTTATTGCCCGGCATATTCTTTTGGGCAATAACCAGCATGTTGAGTAAACCAGCTAAGGTACATTCCTGTTTAGTCATTTGGAAATTTGTCACAAAATTCCCAAAAGACTCAGGAAGGGATTGAAGGATTAAATCCGTTTGTAGTTGGAAATCCATGTTGAAGTCAAGATGTTCCAACTGCTCAATCAGCCGAATCATCTTGTGGACATGATCCCTAACATTCTGTCCCTCAGACATCCTCATACGGAATAGCTGTCTAGATATCTCATACCTAGCATTCCTACTGTGCTCACCATACAACTCTTGTAGGTGAAGGAGGATCTCACTCGCACTCTGCATGTTCTCATGTTGCTTCTGTAACTCATTACTCATGGAAGCAAGCATGTAACACTTAGCTCTTATATCATGCTCCTTCCACTTGTCCAAAGTTTCATGTTCCTCTTATGTGGCCTCTGGAGGTAAGGGACTAGGAACATTTGAATCTAGAACATATCCTATATATTTAAGGTTCAGGACAAGTTTCAAATTTCTTAGCCAATCAGACAGATTAGGTCCTGTCGACCTATTGTGATCAAGTATGCTTGCAAGGATATTGGATGGTGGTGGTTGTTTTTGTGCTCATTTTTACCAGAAAATTAATTGCAAAAAATAACCAGATTAATTAGTAAATGTATCATGTAATTAACCAAAATGATTATGGTCTTTTAATCAAATTGGTCCTCCCACTAACTTAGCAAATCCTACACTTCCAAAGTAGAAAATGGAAATCCTAGTTGGATGGATTTCTAGTGGGTGATTGAATTCTTATAATTCTATTGATCATCCTAAGGTACATCCATTATTAGAATTACAATAAACTATAAGTGAGCAACTCCTTGCCCATCACATCTCATGTGAGGTTCAATCCTTTACCTAGCCCCTAATGCTCAAAATCTCAGGTACATCCATTATTGACTTATCTTGCATTAGTTAAGTTGATCCCATTGAGCCAGTAATTATGCAAATAATTTTAATGTCCTCAGGTACATCCAATATTGGCCACTAAACCATTTACATATTTACAACATCTCATGCTTAACAATTATTCTTAAGAAAATCTCTTAAATTAATTGCATCTTATGCAACTATTTAAAATTTCTTAAAATAATTGCCCCAATGGAGGGCCTATGTTATAATTACTTTAATTATAGCATTTCCAACTTAATCATTTGTTTGGAAGATTTTATGGTCATTCTAATTACTATTAAGGTCTCACTTTGCACATTATCCAATTAGCATGTATATATGATATAATAGCATACATTCCCATACATCTCATGCATTCATGGATAAGCAATAAATATGGCATGATCATGGACTTTCTAAGGGATTCAATTCTGAGCCACCAAGAATTGAATCAGGGCATTCCTAGGTGCATTTCATTCATTCATTCATTCATTTTACAAGAGTTGCTGAAGGAGTACATAATCAACACTTGATCTTGAATTCCTCCCACTTGTCCCACTAATGCTCTTGACCTCCTTGAACTTCTTGCAATCCAATATTACATGGTAATCCTTGGCATACCAAGGCGAATTTACAAGAACTTAAATAAATGAAATTACAACCCTAAAATTATTAGAAACTTAATAATACATGCCCAAAATAAATTAAAATAAATAAATTAATTTACAATCCCAAAGAAACATAAAAGAAATAAATCCAATCACATTGGTCTTTTATAGTCCATGATTATCCATCATGCATATCACTATTTAACAATTAAATAAAACATACATACTTAAATTAAATTGAATATCTCATATTCAACTTAAAAATCCAAATTTGAATATGATTCAAATAAATTTAAAAATTCAGACTTGAATCTCATTCAAACAAATTTAAAAATTCAGATTTGAATCACATTCAAACAACTTTAAAAATTCAGATTTGAATCACATTCAAACATTTTTTAAAAAATCAGATTTGAATCACATTCAAACATTTTTTAAAAAATCAGATCTGAATTTTATTCAAACAATTTTAAAAAATCAGATTTAAATATGATTCAAACAACTTTAAAAATTCAGATTTGAATCACATTCAAACAACTTTTAAAATTCAGATTTGAATCACATTCAAACAATTTTTAAAATTATGATTTGAATCACAATTTAATTGTGTAATTAAAATTCTAATTAAACAATTTAATTAGACATAGGATGAGCTTTTAGATCATACAACAATTGTAAATTAAAAAGCAAACCTTGCGCCACCTTGAAGAACCATTATTGCCGCCACTAATGGTGGCTTCACCTTGTGTGCCGCCACACATCCATTGCAACCAGCAATGGATCAATCATCTCATGATCAAATCACACAATTAAATCATATAATCAACAATCTAAATGGCAAATATAGTAGCTTTGATACCAATTGAAGGAACGAAAGCGTGAAAAACACAAGTTTATACCATTGAATTCAAAAATTTTCACCTAGGGTCACATGCACCATGCAAGATTTATTTTTATCTATTTGATTTCAATGATAAACAACATATTAAAACTCTTTTAATATGTTTTTGGATCTGTATTTGCCATTTAAGATTTTAAAATTAATCAAATTAATTTTACAACCCTAGATTAAATCAATAACGATAACACTAACCTCTTGATGCACTGCAGCGTGTCTGCGCCTTTGAGATTCGTCTTCAGGACACCAGATGTTGTCCCTCTAGCTTGTCCACACCAAGAACACCTATGGCAGCTTTTGAACAGCTTCTAAAGCTTTTTCTATTAATTAGAAATTCAAGTTCTGCCTTTTAAGAGATTAGAGATGTAAACAGGACACTAGAAACAATTTCTAGTGTTCTTAATTCAAGAGATTGATGGCTAATCTCTTTGAATTGATGAGAGATGAAGAAGAATAGATGAAAAGCCTCAAAGTGGCGTGACAAAGGAGAGGAGTGGCTGCTGGTTATTTTTTCTTTTCACAACCACACTTAAATAGCTAGGTTAACACATTAAACCCTTGCCACATGTCACCCTTTGATTAGCTCTAGGTTTAAGTGACCCAATCACATTGTGCCAAGTGTCAAACCTATATTTAATCTTGATTTTAATCATCTTACATGATTAAAAAACATTTGGCAAGCTTATGTGTAATCCCATGTGTCACCATCTCATGGTGCCACGTGTCACACTGTGAAATGACCAAAATGCCCCTGTGTAATAATTTTGAGTTCTTAACCCAAAATTATTACTATTTTTTTCTTCTTCTAATTTATATCAAATATAAATTAATTAATTAATCTCTATTAATTAATTTCTCATTAATTAAATTCATATTTAAACACTTTAAATATAAATTTAATTTATACTACACATCCAATAATCTATATTTGGTTTCAAGTCATGCTAGGGACTTTGTAATTTAATTGCAAACCAAACCTATTTAATTAATCAATTAAACTCTTTAATTAATTAATTAAATCATATTTAAATAGGTGATAACTTGTGTATGTGTGTGACTTACTAGGCTCATCACTAATTGGCAATGAGACATGATATCAACTCTTAATATCATCAGAACTCTTTCTTACCATAAATGATTTCTCTAAATCATTTTATGAACCTCATAGACCATGGTTAACACCTAGCATAGCATGCCATGGCCACCCAATTAGTAATAAGGTTTACCTTAAATGAACCTATAATCATATGTTACCATGCACTAGAATCTCTCTGCATACAAAATCCTAACTCAAGCCGAGTCATGGTTTATGTCAAACTACATTTGCTATGAATATTATGTTCTCTTTTAATTCCAGTTCTTGATTAAAAGATTTTCTCATCGAAACTCTTTTCTGATTAAATCTATCTGTCCTGGCCAGGAGCTTGAAACATCAAGAACAATTAAATGAACATAGGATTTTATCTCTATTTACTTAGAGGAACAGATTCCATCTTGATCAACACCTACCTCCATATATAACTAGTAGGAGCCAACACATGCCCATATACCCATACATAGTACAAGTATGAAAGCAGTATCAAACTCAAACTACCTATATACAAGATAACTGTGCTATCTCAGGTCTAAAGATTATATGCACTGATATGATTTATGACAAAACATTGACAAGAGTAAACTCCATGTGCTTGTCATAAGTGTCACTGGTTCGGCCTACTTATCATTTATAAGTGCCTATCATGTTTGTTATATGGCATGAGACTCACTATTCCATCTTATTTATATCTCATATAAATAACTTGGGAACAAACATGAATACAATCTTTCTGGATAAGTCATGTCCTTATTATGAAGTATCCTTGATTGTGAACCTATTTATGATACTTTGTGCTAGAAATATTGTCACTATATTTTTAACAACTTAAGAATAATATTTCTAACAAAATATCAATGGACCTTTTCTATTACACATAAATATATTATGTAAACGGAAAAGTGGAAATGCCTTTTATTAATAAATATATGTACAAGATACATACTGAATGATATGCTCTAGGGCATACTACTAACATTAACAACCCTAAACCCAGGAGAAAAATTCATAAAATAATTTTTGGGACTCTAGAGAAGGGTCATTGAGGTTTCTAAGGCATTAGAATGCCAAGAAAATGCTTAGAAAAATTTTTCAATCGATACAGACAATTTTACCTCGTTAAGCCAAACGGACGACATTTTGGTCATTTCATCTTCAGAGATGATTTGTGGCCAACTTTTCTAGTTAAATAAATAATTTATTTGATATAAAATGTGAATAAATATTGTTAAAAATTTAATTGGAATTAAATAGGCAAGAAAAGGATGGAAAATGAGAGAAATTGGATTTTATGACATCATAATGATGTCATTATAATCCTCCCACCTAATCAAATGTTAACACATGGCACAAATTTATTTAAAAAGACTTAATGGGCAGAAAAAAGAAAGAAAAAAAAAATCAAAACCTCCTTTCATCTTCTCCTAGCCGAAACCCTCTCTCCCATTGTCCACCATTATCAAGCTTACCAAAGCTTGATTTCTTTGGTTTTTCACCCATTAAAGCCTAAGTTCCCAACACAAAAACTTGCTCTTTCATCTTGGTGAATCTTTTGGGAGCAAAAATAAGTGTAAAAGAAGAACTCTTGCAAGGTTGAAATTCACTCCATTAGAGGTTAGTGACTTAACTTGCCTTTTCTCTTTCAATTCATGTTGAAGGAGTATAATTGAGTGTAAATTTATAAAGAAACTTCTTAATCATCATGTTTATGCCCATCCTAAATTTTTGGCAGCTTTGAACTTAGTTGAGTTTTGAAGATTTCTTAGAATTAAAATGATATTGTGGCTGCCCTTAACACTAATATATTGATTTGAAAGGTGAAGTGCAAGTGAATGCAACAATTTAGAATGGTGGAGCTAGGGTTTGGACCCAAATTAAGACTTTGTTCATGTATTTGGTGAAAGAGAGTTTTAATGGTCAATTACTGACCATTGGGCTATGTGTGAATAAGAAATGAAGTGGTTTGTGTGACACCCCTTACCCGTGTACAGTATACCCAAGTAAGTAATGACACACGGTGTACCGGCACACTCTAATATACCTTAATTAATTTATATCATGCTTTTTGGATATAATTTATGAAACATACAGTATTTAAGCCATTTAGCAAAATTTTTATTTATTTGAGGTTCCGGAAATTTTATAGAAAATTCGGCGGAGTACCGGCAGTTCTTCGGAACCTGTTAAAAACACTTCCAATAACAAATTCATTCATTCTCAACTCCAATATCATCACTAAACTCAATATTAAGATCTCAACAATTTTTCAATTTCAGGTCTCAACAACCTTTTCATTTCCCAAACATCCCTTTCTCAGGGTTCTCATATATAAACAACAATTAAATACTCAAATTACTTCCATACATAACCATAAATCTTTATTATTTACATGAACCTCAAAATACATTACATAAATCCCAAATACATATGAGAAAATAAAAATTAATTACAAAATGACAAAATGACATCTAGTGTCCTACCAATGCACTGCAGGTGACGAGGTGACACGGACACTGTGTAGAACTGCAGGATGGACTCACCCAGTCTGCGGTCTACTGGGCTCACGATCTGTATCTCCAGTACCTACGCGTGGCAAAAGCAACGCGCTAAGCAATAATGCTTAGTGGTGCAATAATAAAATAAAAGAAAATAGTAAGAAAACAAATATATAGTGAATGTGTATGATTCATTTGTTTAGTATGGTTATATATACATTAATTCAGTAACTTTGTTCACTTTCATTCATTTGGTTGCCCAAGGTACCTACACTAGACGACTGGACTGGATAACGGGTAAACTGGCACTGGGTATCTAGTACCTTGGACCGTCACACCATCGGTCACATATGCATCTCCCGGTGTGCAACAGAACAGCTACCAAGCTGTAAATAATTTCAGGCATAAGGCCAAATCTCAATGCAAAGTCAGAATGGCTAAAAGCCATGAAATCACAGAACGACATATTGCCATGTGCGATCGCTAATCGAACCCTATTGGCATGCCAAACTATCCAAACCAATCTTGTTAGGTATACTAGGGCATTTGAAACTTTTAAATTCTTCAATTTGTGCATTTCAAGTTTTGGTGTCACTATTCACCTCATTGGTCAACAAAAATGTTGACTTTTGGATAGAAAATAGGTGTATTAGTTTTAACACCCCAAACATACCACATTTTGTATTTAAAACTTGTTGGAATTGATTGCCATTTCCATTTCTAACTTAAAACCAAGAGGGCAGAAAATTTCAGTTTTGGAGCCTAAGTTTACTGCTCCATTACACACTGTTACAATGGAAATTTGAAGAAATGGCAAACATGAAAGTTGTTCCTTATTTTGTCTAGTTGAATTTCCTTTTTTGAATCACTCCATTTGGTGTTTTGTAACTCTAGATATGGCCCAAAAACCCAAGCTGGCCGGATTGCCAATCTGCAGAAATTACCATATCTACAGTAACATAAATAGTGACTGCCACTGCCATTTGGGTTAGGTTCTGGCCATAATTTGGGGTATGTTCCTTCATGAAAATTGTTTTTCTATGTCTTAACTTGTTGCTGTAAAAATGTCAGGTCAATTGACCATATCTACAGTGAGTTATGGCTAAATGAACAGTTACTGTTCATTTGATCAATTCTGCAGAATCAGTTGCAGGGTATCCGGATTGGGGCCAAGTTTTGGTCCTCTTGCTTTGGTCTTTTGGGCATGGTTTCTTCAGCATAAATGTGCCATTATAAGCCTAGTTTCATGTCCAATTGGCCAAACACCAATTGGACTAACACAGCCAAAGTTATGGCTTTGTAATTGGACTGAAATTTTAGTCCATTTGCTGCTGTCCTAGGGTAGCTTACACCTTGACTTTGCCATACCATTTTTCAGTCCAAATTGTGGTTAACATACCTCAAATGGTCACTTATTGACCATTAGATTGTTCTTTAACAGTTTAATAAGCCAAGTCAATTTTTTTCTTCTCAAAACCCTAATGTCCAATGCCATTTACCCATAAACCTCAATTAGCACCCTAACTCAACATCCATGCATATTCACACCTTAAACACCATTTCTAGCTCACTTTAAGTCCATTAAAACAATCAAAACCATTCCTCTATTAGGGCTGCCGAATTCTTTGGTGGACATACACATGAATTTGTTTCATTTATTTCACAATTTCTCATCCATTACAAGCCTCAATCATGGAATTAATGAGTTTTAACTACATATATGCACTAACCTCTTGTAGGAGATTTTCACAAGCTCAAACCTTCACTGTCCTTCTTCTTCTTGGCTGCCAAAAGCTTCCCCAAGTGATATGGTCAAGGTTTAATGAAAGGGGTTAGGGAAATATGGTGGAAATGATGGAAATCTAAAGCTTGAAAAAGCTTTAATGGAGGGTGGCTATGGGACTAGGGTTTCGGCTGCATGAGGAAGGGGGGGTGGCTGCTGCAATTTTTGGTTATTTAGTCTTCATTTAGTCTTTTTATTAGTTAGTCAATTGATGGCTTAATTGTGATTGGTCAAAATTTTCTTAATGACATCACCATGATGTCATAAATAAGCTTTTTCCTCATTTTCTTTCCTTTCCTCCACTACTCATTTTCAATTTAATTTCTAGTAATGTTTCTTCATATTTTATGTCATATTAATTATTTACTCAACTGGACAAGTCGGCCAAAAATCACCTCTGAAGGCGAAATGACCAAAATGCCCTCCGTTTGGCTTAACGGGTCAAAATTGTCTGTACTGATTGAAAAATTTTTCTAGGTATTTTCTTGGCATTCTAATGCCATGGGAACCTCAGTAATCCTTCTCTAGAGTCCCAAAAATTATTTTATAATTTTTTCCCCGGGTCTAGGGCTCCTCGTTGCGAGAACCGCAACTTCCCTCTGGTTACCCATCGCTTGGGCACCGGCTCGTTTAACTCGGTTGTAGTTTATTCCTAAAATTTTTACTAAATTTTTCTTATTAATATTTGAGTTAATTATGATTCCCGACTTTAGTTTAAATATTTTTTCGGACGTTCTAGCTGTCTGGACCGACACCGATCACCGGAACAGTAGAATGTACGGAGTTGGTACAGGGAGGGTGTTACAACTCTTCCCCTCTAATTTAAATTTCGTCCTCGAAATTTATCTGATGCAAACAGTTGAGGGAACTGTTGCCTCATCGTCTCTTCACTTTCCCAAGTTGCCTCCTCGGTGTTGTGGTGCCTCCAAAGCACTTTCACCAATGGAATTTGCTTGTTTCTCAACTCTTTCACTTCCCGAGCCAAGATCCGTAGAGGTTCTTCTTCGTATGTCAAATCCGGCTGTATTTCAATTTCTTCTCTGGAGATGACATGTGAAGGATCTGAGCGTTATCTTCTGAGCATAGACACGTGGAACACATTGTGGATCTTGTCCAGCTCTGGTAATAAAGCTAGCCTATAGGCCACTGGACCCACACATTCGATGATTTCATATGGGCCAACGAACCTAGGGCTCAACTTACCTTTCCTTCCAAACCTCAATACCTTCTTCCATGGTGACACCTTGAGGAACACTTTGTCGCCAACCACATATTCTATTCCTTTCCTTTTCAGGTCGGCATAAGATTTCTGTCTGTCTGAGGCAACCTTTAAGTTGGCTTTGATTGATTTCACCTTCTCCTCGGCTGTTTCACTGTGCAGCCCTACCAATTTGTCTTCGCCAAAATCAGTCCAGCAAACTGGAGTTCTACATTTTCTCACATAAAGTGCTTCATAAGGGGCCATTTGGATGCTAGATTTGTAGCTATTGTTGTATGCAAATTACGCGATGGGAGGTATCTATCCCAACTTCCCTCAAACTCAATGACACAACTCCTCAGCATATCCTCAAGGACCTGACAAGTATTTCACGTTATTGTTATCATTTCAATTCAATATTTGTATCAATTTCATTGGTTTCAATTGTTTACCTGGATTACTCTTTCTGATTGCCCATCCATCTGAGGATGGAAAGCTGTGCTGAAATGGAGTTGTGTACCCAAGGACTCATACAACTTCTTCCAGAATCTCGATGTAAACCTTGGGTCTCGATCAGATATGATGGAAAGTGGAATTCCATGCAGTCTAACTATCTCACTGATATACAATTCTGCTAACCTCTCTAGTGAGTAGTCAGTCCTAACTGGCAGAAAGTGTGCTGACTTTGTCAATCTATCAACTATCACCCATGCTGCATCATGTTTCTTCCGGGTGAGAGGTAGACCACTTACAAAATCTATGGTGACCCGATCCCATTTCCATTCAGGTATGCGTATAGGCTGTAGCAAACCCGATGGAACTTGATGTTCTGCCTTGACTTGCTGACATGTCAAGCATTTAGTCACATAGTCAGCTATGTCTTTCTTCATACCAGGCCACCAATACCAAGCTTGGATCATGATACATCTTTGTACTTCCTGGGTGCATAGCATATACACTAGTGTGTGCCTCTTTTAGAATATTGGCCTTCAATTCCCCATCATCTGGTACACACAGTCTTCCTTTGTAATACAGACACCCATTTACCTTCACCTCATAATCAGTTGCTTTTCCTTCTGGGATTTTGCTCATAATGGCCGTTAATTTTCCATCTGCCATTTGCCCATCCAAAATCTGCTGTAGCAGGTTTGGCCTCACTTACAACTCAGCCAAAATAGCTCCATCTCGAATCAAAGTTAGACGGGCATTCAATGATCTCAATACTGTGATGGACTTTCTGCTCAAAGCATCAGCAACTACATTTGCCTTCCCAGGATGGTAGTCAATTACACAGTCATAATCCTTCAAGAACTCAATCCATCGCCTCTGTCTAAGGTTGAGCTCCTTCTGGGTTGGCAAGTATTTCAGACTTTTGTGGTCCGTGTAAATGTAGCACTTTTCCCCATACAAGTAATGCCTCCATATCTTCAGTGCGAAGATAATTGCTGCGAGCTCTAGATCATGGGTAGGGTAGTTTTGTTCATGTGGCCTTAGCTGTCTGGAAGCATAAGCGACCACCTTCCCCTCTTGCATCAATACACACCCTAACCCATTATGTGAGGCATCACTATAGACCACAAAGTCCTTTCCGGACACTAGCTGTGTTAACACTGGTGCCTCTGTCAATATAGCCTTCAATTTCTCAAAACTGGTTTGACACTTGTCATTCCAGTCAAATCTAACATTTTTGTGTAACAACTTGGTCATTGGAGCAGCTATTAAGGAAAATCCCTTTACAAATCTTCTGTAATACCCAGCTAGCCCCAAGAAGCTTCTGACCTCAGTTGTATTCCTGGGAGGCTTCCATTCCATCACTGCTTCTATTTTCTTGGGATCCCATCAGCTGACACTATGTGTCCAAGGAATGCTATCTCATTCAGCCAAAAGTCACACTTGGACAGATTAGCATACAGTTTCTTTTCTCTCAGGGTTAGCAGAACAATCCTCAAATGCTCATCATGTTCTTCCCTGGTCTTGGAATATACCAAAATATCATCAATAAAGACCACTACGAACCGATCTAAGTGTGGATGAAAGATACGGTTCATAAGGTCCATGAATGCCGCTGGTGCATTTGTTAGGCCAAAGGGCATCACTAGAAACTCATAATGCCCATATCGGGTCCTGAATGCAGTCTTTGGCACATCTGCATCCTTCACCCTCAACTGATGATACCCTGATCTGAGATCAATTTTAGAAAATACTCCTGCTCCCTTCAACTGATCAAACAGATCATCAATTCTAGGTAACAGATATTTGTTCTTCACTGTCACTTTATTTAACTGCCGGTAATCAATGCATAGCCTCAAAGTCCCATCCTTCTTTTTCACAAACAGCACTGGAGCTCCCCATGGTGACACACTGGGGCGTATGAACCCCTTATCAAGCAACTCTTGCAACTGAGTTTTCAACTCCCTCAATTCAGTGGGTGCCATCCTATAAGGAGCAATGGAAATGGGTGCTGTACCCGGCAGTGTCTCAATAGCAAATTCAACTTCCCTTTCTGGTGGCAAACCAGGCAACTCTTCAGGAAATACCTCTGGGAAGTCCCTTACTGTGGGTATGTCACTCAAGTTTGGCTTAGCCTGCCTTGTATCCACCACATGTGCTAGGTAGGCTTCACAGCCTTTTCTCATCATTCTTCTTGCAACTATGGCTGAGATGACATTAGACAAGAAATCTGTCCCTTCCCCCACAACTGTGATCTCATTACCCTCTGAAGTTTTTAGAGAAATTCTTTTCAATTTGCAATCAACTATTGCCTGATGACATGACAACCAGTCCATTCCCAATATCACGTCAAACTCATGGAAGGGCAACTCAATTAGGTCTGCCAAGAATTCATACCCCTGAATCCTTAACGGGCAACCCTTGTATACTTTGTTCACTACCACACTGTGGCCCAATGGATTAGTGACCAGAATGTCTTGGTCACTCTCCCCTACTAGTATCCCCCTTTCTACGGGTAAGTTGACGCAAATGTAGGAATGAGTGGATCCTGGATCCACCAATCCATGCACAGGTGTAGTGTAGAGGGATAACGTACCCCTGATGACGTCCGGGGCATCTTGCTCCTCCTGGCTCTCAGGGCATAATTTCTTACTGGTGGTCATCGGGCCTCTCCGCTGCTCGGATGCAGCCTCGTGATGGTCCAACGACCTCAGTTTACCGATTTTCTACCTCTTTGTGGTGCGGAGCAGTGCATGCGCTTGTGTTGGAGCAAATGTAGTAGTTCTGGGCGGTTCCTTAGCGATGCTCTGTTGATCCACACCTCAAGCGAGCACCATTACTCTCAACACTCCCCCTTGTGCCACTTCGTAGTGTGGACATGCGAGAAGATCTTTGGGGCTGGTCCTGAACCCCATCCACTGGAGAGCGCCACCGATGGTGTGGACTAACCTCTCCTAGGGGTGAATCGTGGCACAGGCCCCGAGACCGACCACGACCTGTGGTGAGCTGAACTCTGTGCAGGAGGACCCTTGAACTTCTTCCCAAATGCAGGAGCTGAACTAGACTGACCTGGGCCCCTCTTCTGCTGTCTTTCCCTTCTAGTCTGCTCACTGATTCTTACTTTTTCAACCTTTATTGCAGCTTCCACTAACTTGGTAAATTTTGTGATTCCCAAGGTAGTGAGCTGGATCTTGATGTTGTCATTTAGTCCCTCTTCAAATCTCTTGCACCTTTCAGCTTCATTAGGGACTGTCTCCCTTCCGTAGCGGCTTAATCGAATAAATTCCTTCTCATATTCGGCCACTGACAGCTGTCTCTGCCTCAGGTTAATAAACTCTCTTCTTCTCTCTTCCAGGTATACAGTACCCACATATTTCTTCTTTAATTCAGAGAGAAAGAAGTCCCAAATTCTGACTTCGCTGCACTTCACTGGACACAGTGTCCCACCACTCATATGCATCGTCTTGCAGCAGGGATATAGCAGCCTCCAGGTTTTGCTCTAGGGTGCAGTGGAGTTGTTTTAGAACTCTGCCTGTTCTGTTCAACCAATTCTCGGTACCATGCAGTCATCCTCTCTCTTGCCGAAGAAATCCACCGCCCCAAACTTTCTTAGCCTTTCCAGGTGTGATTTCTGCTGTGGAGCTGGTGGTGGTGGTGGTGGTGCTGGCATTACTCCGGCCATTTGTCTAAAGAAGTCGGCCATTTGTTGGAACATGGCCTGTGGAGGCTGAGCAGGCTCTGCTTGAGCTGGCAGAGCAGATTCTTTTATGCCCCCAGTCTCAGCTGCTGCAGGTGGAGCACGACTCTCCACTTCCTCCTCAACGGCTCTCTGAGATGAAGGGTCCATATCCTATTCAAAATAAGAAAGATAAACAGATCTGCGTTAGTCTCACCTCGACTCTTACAAATGCAATGCATGGTATGGACTCAATCTAGGCCCAGAAACTCCTAAACCGTGCTCTGATACCACTAAATGTGACACCCCTTACCCGTGTACAGTATACCCGAGTAAGTAATGCCACACGGTGTACCGGTACACTCTAATATACCATAATTAATTTATATCATGCTTTTTGGATATAATTTATGAAACATACTGTATTTAAGCCATTTAGCAAAATTTTTATTTATTTGAGGTTCCGAAAATTTTATTGAAAATCCGGCGGAGTACCGGCTAAAAATGGAGAAAACAGTTCTTCGGAACCTGTTAAAAACACTTTCAATAACAAATTCATTCATTCTCAACTCCAATATCATCACTAAACTCAATATCAAGATCTCAACAATTTTTCAATTTCAGGTCTCAACAACCTTTTCATTTCTCAAACATCCCTTTCTCAGGGTTCTCATATATAAACAACAATTAAATACTCAAATTACTTCCATACATAACCATAAATCTTTATTATTTACATGAACCTCAAAATACATTACATAAATCCCAAATACATATGAGAAAATAAAAATTAATTACAAAATGACAAAATGACATCTAGTGTCCTACCAATGCACTGCAGGTGACGAGGTGACACGGACACTGTGCAGAACTGTAGGATGGACTCAACCAGTTTGCGGTCTATTGGGCTCATGATCTGTATCTCCAGTACCTACGCGTGGCAAAAGTAATGCGCTAAGCAATAATGCTTAGTGGTGCAATAATAAAATAAAAGAAAATAGCAAGAAAACAAATATATAGTGAATGTGTATGATTCATTTGTTTAGTATGGTTATATATACATTAGTAACTTTGTTCACTTTCATTCATTTGGTTGCCCAAGTAACCTACACTAGACGATTGGACTGGATAACGGGTAAACTGGCACTGGGTATCTAGTACCTCGGGCCGTCACACCATCGGTCACATATGCATCTCCCGGTGTGCAATGTAACGGCTACCAAGTCAGAATAATTTCAGGCACAAGGCCAAATCTCAATGCAAAGTCGAATGGCTAAAAGCCATGAAATCACGAGCGACATATTGCCATGTGCGATCTGACTAATCGAACCCTATTGGCATGCCAAACTATCCAAACCAATCTTGTTAGGTATACTAGGGCATTTGAAACTTTTAAATTCTTCAATTTGTGTATTTCAAGTTTTGGTGTCACTATTCACCTCATTGGTCAACAAAAATGTTGACTTTTGGATAGAAAATAGGTGTATTGGTTTTAACACCCCAAACATACCACATTTTGTATTTGAAACTTGTTGGAATTGATTGCCATTTCCATTTCTAACTTAAAACCAAGAGGGCAGAAAATTTCAGTTTTGGAGCCTAAGTTTTCTGCTCCATTACAAACTGTTACAGTGGAAATTTGAAGAAATGGCAAACATGAAAGTTGTTCCCTATTTTGTCTAGTTGAATTTCATTTTTTGAATCACTCCATTTGGAGTTTTTTAGCTCCAGATATGGCCCAAAAATCCAAGCTGGCCGGATTGCCAATCTGCATAAATTACCATATCTACAGTAACATGAACAGTGACTGCCACTGCCATTTGGGTTAGGTTCTGGCCATAATTTGGGGTAGGTTCCTTCATGAAAGTTGTTTGTCTATGTCTTAACTTGTTTCTGTAAACATTTCAGGTCAATTGACCATATCTACAGTGAGTTATGGCCAAATGAACAGTTACTGTTCATTTAGTCAATTCTGCAGAATCAGTTGCAGGGTATTCGGATTGGGGCCAAGTTTTGGTCCTCTTGCTTTGGTCTTTTGGGCATGGTTTCTTCAGCAAAAATGTGCCATTATAAGCCTAGTTTCATGTACAATTGGCCAAACACCAATTGGACTAACACAGCCAAAGTTATGGCTTTGTAATTGGACTGAAATTTCAGTCCATTTGCTGCTGTCCTAGGGCAGCTTACACCTTGACTTTGCCATACCATTTTTCAGTCCAAATTGTGGTTAACATACCTCAAATGGTCACTTATTGACCGTTAGATTGTTCTTTAACAGTTTAATAAGCCAAGTCAATTTTTTTCTTCTCAAAACCCTAATGTCCAATGCCATTTACCCATAAACCTCAATTAGCACCCTAACTCAACATCCATGCATATTCACACCTTAAACACCATTTCTAGCTCACTTTAAGTCCATTAAAACAATCAAAACCATTCCTCTATTAGGGCTGCCGAATTCTTTGGTGGACATACACATGAATTTGTTTCATTTATTTCACAATTTCTCATCCATTACAAGCCTCAATCATGGAATTAATGAGTTTTAACTACATATATGCACTAACCTCTTGTAGGAGATTTTCTCAAGCTCAAAACTTCACTTTCCTTCTTCTTCTTGGCTGCCAAAAGCTTCCCCAAGTGATATGGTCAAGGTTTAATGAAAGGGGTTAGGGAAATATGGTGGAAATGATGGAAATCTAAAGCTTGAAAAAGCTTTAATGGAGGGTGGCTATGGGACTAGGGTTTCGGCTGCATGAGGAAGGGGGGTGGCTGCTGCAATTTTTGGTTATTTAGTCTTCATTTAGTCTTTTTATTAGTTAGTCAATTGATGGCTTAATTGTGATTGGTCAAAATTTTCTTAATGACATCACCATGATGTCATAAATAAGCTTTTTCCTCATTTTCTTTCCTTTCCTCCACTACTCATTTTCAATTTAATTTCTAGTAATGTTTCTTCATATTTTATGTCATATTAATTATTTACTCAACTGGACAAGTTGGCCAAAAATCACCTCTGAAGGCGAAATGACCAAAATGCCCTCCGTTTGGCTTAACGGGTCAAAATTGTCTGTACCGATTGAAAAATTTTTCTAGGTATTTTCTTGGCATTCTAATGCCATGGGAACCTCAGTAATCCTTCTCTGGATTCCCAAAAATTATTTTATAATTTTTTCCCCGGGGCTAGGGCTCCTCGTTGCGAGAACCGCAACTTCCCTCTGGTTACCCATCGCTTGGGCACCGACTCGTTTAACTCGGTTGTATTTTATTCCTAAAATTTTTACTAAATTTTTCTTATTAATATTTGAGTTAATTATGATTCCCGACTTTAGTTTAAATATTTTTCCGGACGTTCTAGCTGTCCGGACCGACACGGGTCACCGGAACAATAGAATGTACAGAGTTGGTACAGAGAGGGTGTTACAGTTTGTTTAGTGGGATTTGAAGTTAGTGTGGCTACCCTTGGTGACCTGCAGGACTGGGCATGAGTCCAGCAGGTTTGGGCAGTAATAACTGGAGTTGTTGAGGTTCAATTGGTGCAAGGCTAATTGAACATGAAACTAGACACATAATGACACAACTTTGGTGAAGAAACCATGGCTAGAAAACCAAACCAAGTTGACCTAAAGATTGCCCTAATCCGGGTGACCTGCATTCTGCCTGGGCAAAATGGCCAAATGAACAGTATTTATTCATTTGGTCATAACTCAGTGTAGAAAGTCCAATTGACCTGAAATTTAACCAGAAAATAGCTGAGACATATATCTACAACTTTCATGAAGAAACCTAACCCCAATTTTGACCATAACATGGTCAAAAGGTGACCTGCAGTCACTGCACAAAACACTATAAATTTGGTCAGTCCAGAAAATCTGGGAAGTTAGCAATCCGGCCAGTCATGGTATTTAGGCCATAACTTGAGCTACAAAACTCCAAATGGAGTGATTCAAAAAAATAAATGTAACTAGACACAATAAGGAACAACTTTCATGTTGACAACTTTACCAAATTCTCACTGCAAAAATGACTAATGGAATAGTAAACACATAGCTTGAAATCTGAAAATTTTGAACAATTAACATTAAGTTTAGCAATGGTATGGGCAACCAATACCAACAATTTTAGAATGCAAAATGTAACACCCCTATGTTCGGTAGTGCGTTCTACTGTTCCGGTGACCAGTGTTGTCCGGATAGCTAGGATGCCTAGAACTACACTTCAATATGAGTGAGGAGACATAAAATAATGAAATACAAGAAAATAAAGCACAAGAAAAACAAAGGAAAAATAATAGTAAAGAAATGCAACCAAGTTAAGCGAGCCGATGACCCTAGCGATGGGTGACCGCACCGGGAAGTCACGGCGTGGACCGTTGACTAGCCCTGGACCGCGGAAAACCCTGGAAATTATTTTAAGACTTAAATAGACACCTATTGAAGTATAAATAACATTAGAAATATTAAAGAAAAATTAATTAATTAGTATAAAGAAAAGTGAGAAATCGAAAAACGGACAAAACCCGGTGTTATCGAAAAATCGGGAATGCAACCCGAACAGGGGCATTGTGGGCATTTGACATTCTGAGTTGTCTTTTGACCTAAATGTCCATTGAAAATACATGATATTATATTTGGAAAATGTCATGAAAAATTTAATTAGTGGTACCTAATGTAAATAGAAAAATAGGATTCAAATTAAGTAATTAACACATTTAAACATATAATATCATTATTTATGGTGAGTGGAGCACTATGGGGTTAAACAACCATTAAATGGGCAGGTGTAAATCCACTAACAAATCTGTAAACTCATCTTCAACCTTCATTCCCTTCCATTGCCGAAGTGAAGATTTCTCCCAAAGAAACTCCATGGCCGCACCATGCATGGAGCTCAAGTTCTCCATGATCAAGCCTTGATTTCTTGCAAGTGTCTTCATGAAAAATGATCCTCACACCATGGGCAGTAGATAGGCAGCAAGAAATGAAAGTTTTTGTGGAGTTTTGAAGAATTTCCAAAGTGGTAAGTTTGAGTTTTTGATTATTGTTTTATTAAAGTTTGTAAGGATGTTATGGGTACTTGATTTATGGAGAAATTTTTGAGGTTTGATGTTTAAAGGGGATGTGTACTTTTGGCAGCCATGGAAATACTTTGAGGACAGCTTATTCTTGCTTCTAAATGGTAGATTAAAGGATTGATTAAAAGTATATGTGTGTAGGAAATTATTTGGGTGATGTATACTTAGTATATGTGGATGTGTATTTGAAATTTGAAGCTTGGGAATTAATGGAATGTAATGCATGAATTGGCAGCCTGGTTGGGTGAACCATAAGGATGTTATTTCATGTTTGGATGATGGAATATTAATGTTGAATTGTGTTAGTTGTGATGGCAGTTTGGGTATATGTGTGATGGTGTGAAGTTGGACATGTAAATGAGCATGAATAAGTAGTTAAATTATTGTAATTGAATTTGACAAATTCTGCACTTAATGGTGTATGTTGAATGTGATTGTAAGCTGCCAAAATGATCAATAAAATGTTGTGAAATATGTTTAGGTTAGGGTAAAAACCAGAATGGCATAAAGGTGAAGTTTGGTAAGGGTTAAATGTGATCTTTGATGAGTACGAATAAAATGCAATAGGGCAGTTTGTGCTTTAGGCCTAGAACCTTAAGTGTGTAGCTCCAATTGGTATGAGACCAATTGGAGGTGAAACTAGGCACAAAATGTGCCAACTTTCATGAAGGAAGCTTGCCAAAATTCTGCTTGCAAGGTAGCTTGAAAAATGACCAAATCCGGATTATGTGCAAATAAGGCCTGAAATTGACCATTTGGGTAGCAGTTAGTTTTTATGCCATAACTCACTTAAAACAGGTCCAATTGACCTAAAATTTTGACCATCAATAGTTAAGACCCATATCTACAAGTCTTATGAAGACACTAAAGCCCAGAAATGACCATAAGCAAGCCAAACAGCTTACACAAGTTCGGGTCCAAAAACTGGCCGAACCAAAATTGACCTAAATTGACCTAAAGTGACCAATTTTGATGCATTTTGACCAGCAATAGTAAAATGACCATAACTTGGTCTACATAACTCAGAATGACCTGAAATTTTGCCCTGCGTGCAATAAGATATAGATCTACAAGTTTGTAGTTTTGACTGAAACCCGAAAACCCAGGGAACTAGGTCGTCCGGCTAGGTCAAACTAGTATCCTGGAATCCAGCAAATTGCAAGAAAATGCAAGATACATGGAAATGAATTTGGTAACATGTACCAACCCTAAAAGACTATCGAATGTGACATATTAGTAACATTAAAACCTAATTTACCTAGAATGCATCAAGGGTCGACATATTAGGTTGACTAAGCAAATAATAGAATTCAGTGAATTAATTATCAAGCATTATCGTTAGAGACAGTTTAAATAAGTACTGAAACACTTCAAATTGTGTTTCTCAGTTAGCAAAGACTCAGGGAAAGGGAAGGAAACACTGAGTCAAGGCCAGGAGACAGTTATCAGAGGTTTGTGCACAATAAGTATTTCTTTTGAATTTTTCAATTGAAATAAATTACGATTATTTATATGTTATTGTTTTAAATTGTGTTTGTGCACAATAAGTTTTTTTTTAATTTTTCAATTGAAATAAATTATGATTATTTATATGTTATTATTTTAAATTGTGTTTGTGCACAATAATTTCGATATTTACTGCTTTTACTAGCAAATTTATTTAGAGAAATGAGTTATGAATAATTTTTTATTGCTTTGGTTTTGGGAATATTATTTGGAACTTATTGTGTTGCCAACTTTGCAAATGGAAATTTTGAGATAAAATGTGATTTATGGTTTGTATGAAATATTGTGATTTGAAATTGTTTTGATTCACACTTGGCATGACACTGTTAATATATTCCTCCCTCTTTGACTTATCATTCTGGGGTGAGTTTGATTATGTTCCTCCCACTTTGACTTCCCAGTCTGAGGTGAGTGTGGATGAGTACTCATTATTCAGCTAGCTTCCTCCCTCATTGATTTCGATTATTGGGGTGAGTGTGTCTTGTCGTGGTGTACAACACGGCATGTAAGAAAAAAATTGTGTCATGGACTAAATTGTGATATTGATTGACAACACTGTATTATTCAGTTATTTGATCAAATGGTGTTATTGATTGGCAAAACTGTATTATTCAGTTATTTGATCAAATTGTGTTATGGATTAGCAAAATCGTGTTATTCAGTTATTTGATCAAATTGTGTTATTGATTAGCAAAACTGTGTTACTCAGTTATTTGATCAAATTTATGTTATATGAACTTTGTAAATTGTGAAATGGAATTGTGAAATGGAATTGTGAACTATTTGATTTGTGAATTGTCAATAAAAGATTTATGTATCGTATTTCAAATTGTTATTGTGCACCACAGAGAAAATTTTACTCAGCGATAGCTTTTCATTGCTGTCGCAGGTAGACAGACTGATAAGGCAGCAGACTAGGCTGCTAGTACTACACTGAGATATCATCGGGTATATTGAGTATACCACATTTTGCATTTTGTACTGTAATGTATGTTCACTGTATGTATATATTGTTCTTGGTTTTGAGCAGTTGTAAATTAAAATTGTAAATTAAAGTTGTAAAGTAAATGATGAGTTATTTTGGCTTGTAAAATTTGAACTGTATTTCTTTAATCTCAGTCTTTGAAAAATTATTGTGGATTTGATTTGAAAAACGTATTGTGTTGAATTATGTTGGAGTTTGAGATTGAGAAAAATATTGAAGTGCTTTTTACAGGTTTTTGAAGAACTGTTTTGTCCAAAATACAGATAGCACTCTGCCAAAATTTTTACATAAATTATTAATAATTCAAATGTGTTAGCTCTTTCACTTAAGTTCAAAAAATTTTTTAACACCTGTAAATAGTGCTCACCACTGTAAAAAGAAGCAAGAAAAGTTTTAAAATCCCTTGTAGTGTATTTAATGGGTTATCAGTAGACGAAGTTGGTAATTCATTAGGTATACTGCGGGATCATGTTATGCCTTACAGAGGGGTAGGGTGTGACATGTTTTAGTGGTATCAGAGCAAAGTTTTTAAATTCTATTTTCACATGTTATTTGAATATTCTTTCTTCATAGTACAATTGCTCAATATAATTGTTTGATACATACAGTACATTACATTATAAATATGCACTAACGGGAGGAAATCTCCTTGTGTTATTTGTTCAGGAGGTCTAAGATCCTCGAATTGACTATGGAAGAGGGTGATCGTTCAGTCGATCAATCTATAGAGGCTGAGGTGCAAGGGGATGCCCCAGCCCTACACAATGTCAGTGGTTCAAAGACACCGGCTCTCACGCGATGCAGTTTCTTGCTCAGTTCGCTCAGCAGATGGCTGTAATGTTCCAACAAATGGCTGGTAATGTGCCTACTCAAGTCCCAATACAGACACCAGTGGTACAACCACAGTTTTCTACTAGACAGTATGACAAATTGATGAAATATGGGGCTACAGAGTTCAAGGAGACAGTAGATCCTCTAGAGGCAGAACAGTGGTTAGAGAGGATGGATAGGGTATTCAAGAAACTGCATTGCACGGAGGAGCTCAGATTTGAATGCTCCGTATCTTTGCTACAGGGGGATGCTTATGACTGGTGAAAAACTATTCCCCATAGTCTGGTAGAACCTACAGTGTTAACATGGAATGACTTTCTCAAGGAATTCAGATAAAAATATGTCCTTGATGCTTATGTAGACCAGAAGCTACAAGAGTTCCTAAGTTTGAAATAGGGGAGTAGATCGGTGGCTGAATATGAAAGGGAATTTTCTCGCCTAAGCCATTATGCAGTAAGTCTACTTTCTACCAGTAAGGAGAGATGTAAGAGGTTTGAAACCGGCTTAAAGCCTAGTATCAGATTACAAGTGGTCGGATTCAAACATAACAACTTCTCTGAACTTATTTCTCAAGCACTAAAATTATAAAGAATTGAATCTGAAGCGGCTCCTGAGAAAAAGAAATTAGAGAAGGCAGAAAAAGAGGGAAAGTCAGTAGAACAGAGTTCTAGTGGTCCTACTGGAAAGAGGAAAAACTTTGGGGGATACAACAGAGGTAGTAAGAAGTCCGGTAGAGATAGATCTTCTGGACAGAAACCACCTCGATCTGATCAGCAAACTCAACAGAAATCCAGAAATGCGCTGTCAGATTGACTTTGTGAAACTTGTGGTAAACCACATAGTGGGGTATGTTATAAAGCCGTACGAGCATGTTTTAATTGTGGAGAGACTGGTCATTTTGCTAGGGATTGTGTAAATCCATGTCGTTCTGGATCATTTACTACACCAAAGGGATCAACCCAAGTTTCTACCCTAAAGAGTTCACCATCAGTTAGTAGAGGCAGAGGTAGAAGTAGGTGTAGTACACCTAGAAGTTAGAGTACTGTGAATCAGCCAGAACAGGGTGATGCTCCAGCTGGAGTATATACTATACGGCAGAGAGAAGAGGCTTAGACTTTTGACATTGTTGCTGGTACTTTCTCAATTAGTAACTAAGATATATATATGTATTGTTTGACCTGGAGTTTGCATACTTTTATGTTAGTGTTAGAACTATATGTTCTATTGTTATTCCTTTACAGGGGAATAAATTTTGATGCATTACTGATTAGTCCTTTAAGATAAGGATTGTGATAATAAATTTTGAAAGAGTTTATCGGCAAAAAGTATTTTCTAACACACCATAAATTATAATGCTAAACGGCAAGCCTACTTAATGTAAGGCAAGAGGACGTAAAAGTAAGTTACAGTAATAGAATTGCTCTAGATGAGGGCAAGGATGTTACTGTTAGTAATTGTTAATGGATATTGTAATCATAATAAGTTCGAGATATTAGTGAATTCGAAAAGGATAAAAGATAGAAAAGTTTGATCTATTGGGATGTATCGTAGTAACTATGCAATGTTCTTGATGTTTATACTGTAAGCTGCAGATTACAGTACTAACTTAAGATTATTGTGTAGAGCTACGTACTACTCGATAGTACACCAAGATGAGAATAGTTGCCAATGACATATTGTAACATCCTCCCTATACGTGTTCTGTACGTTCTGTTGCTCCAGTAGTCAAATAACAGTCCAGGCAAGTCAAGATGTCTGGAACGACACTTCGGTGATAGTAAACAGACATATAATGATGAAATAAATAAAAAGAAAATACAAGAAAAATCAAACAAAAATGAAAGAGAGAAAATGATGCTAAGTTAAGCAATGGCACCACAATGATGGGTGACTTGGGAAAGGCCGTTGCACTTCTAGGCCGTGGGGAACCCTCTGAATATAATTTTGAGACATAAATAAAGATTTATTGAAATGTAATTGACACTAGAAATATCAAAGAAAAATTAATAAATTAGTACAAAGAAAAACAAAAAATTGAGAAATAGATAAAAATCGGTGTTACCGAAAAATCGGGAATATAACTCGAAGTGGGGTATTTTGGTCATTTGACACCTAGATTTTCCTTTTGACCTCAATGTCCATTAAAAATAAATGATATTACACTTTATAAATGTCTTAAAAATTAAAATTGTGGTACGTTATATTAATAGTGCAAGAAATGGGGTATAAAGTGAATAATTAAAATCTTAACATATAAAATTACTTAAGTAAAAGTGAGTGGGGCACTAAGGGGTATTTAAACACCTAAAGGACATGTGTATGTCCACTAAACACTTCAGTTTTCTGCATCATCTTCTCCAGCTGAAATGGACCACCATGAAAACACCATGGGCAAAGCTTCCTAATCTCTCATGCAAGCACCTTCACGCCATGTTTCCACTTAAATTCTTTTCATTAAACTTGGTCCAAACCTCTTGGGCAGATTATAGAGAACAAAAAGGAAGAGATTTGGTGAAGTTTTAACAAGCTCCAAAAGTTGTAAGTGTCCAAAACCTCTCCCTTGCTTTAGTAAACCTTGTGTTTAGGTTGAGGTGAGTGTTTTGGTGAAGAAAAATGAAAGAAATAGTGAGAAATAGACTTGTCTATTTTTGGCAGCCATGAACCCTTGTTGAACTTGAGTTATTTTTACTTCTAATGAATGAAAATGAAGGTTGATTAATTCAAATGAAAATTGTAGTAAGTTTGTATTTAAGTATGTGCATGTAGTGTTTAGATTAAAAGTGTGAAATGGAACCTTGATGCCTTGAGCAAACTGCCATGTTTGGCAGCCCCTAATAGCATGAAATTGTGTGTGAACATGTGGTTATTAATGATATATGTTAATGTTAAATTGTGGGCAGCAAGTGTAAGTGATATTGAAGTATGAATATGTTGAAGTATATGTGTAATATTAACATTGAAGTATGTTGAATTTGGGTGGATGTAAATATTGAAGTTTAATGGTGTATTGTGTGCCTTGTGCACTTGAGTATTCTGCCCAGAATTTTTGCTGGAATTGTGTACAATATATGTATGGAAGTATTGTTGATTGAATATTGTAGTAATGAGGAGGAGAAGGAACATCAAATTGGGAGTGTATGTGCTTTGTGCAGGTTGTGTATTGGAGGCAGCACCTAAATTAGGCTATAAGTGCCAAACTGTGAACTCAATTGGTATGAAACCAATATGGGGTGAAACTAGACACCAAATAGGCCAACTTTCATGTAGAAATATTGCCAAAATTCTGCCTAGAAACTGACCTTAAAAAGTGACCAAATCCGGATTAGTGCATTTAAGGCCTGAAAACTGACCATTTGGGCAGCAGTTAGTGTCTAGGCCATAACTCACTCAAAACAGGTCCAATTGACCTGAAATTTTGACCATGAATAGTTAAGACCTATATCTACAAGTCTTATGAAGACACCAAAGCCCATAAATGACCAAAACTAAGTCAAATGGCTTGCACAAGTTCGGGCACAAAAACTGCCGAACCAAAAGTGACCTAAAAATTGACCAAATTGTGCACTAAAAGTGTAATCTGTCCAGCTTTAGCAAATTGACCATATCTTGGTCTACACAACTTGGAATGACCTGAAATTTTTCCCCGCATGCAATAAGACATAGAGCTACAATTTTGCTTGTTTTGACTAGAAGCTAAAAACCAAGGGAAATAGGACTTTAAGCAAGACCAATCTAGCACACAAAAATTGAGAATTTGACATTTTGCATACAGTGATGCTTGAGGCATTTTGGTAATGAACGCCAACTTGTAAAAATGGTAAATTGCACTATATTGGCAGCATACTGAGATATAAATTTTGACATATTGATGCTAGAAACAACTTATCCATATTACCTAAAAAGGTCAACATATGCATTGACTTGTAAATTATATAATAATTAGTAAACTCCAAAGATCGAAGAATTAAACAATTAATTTATAATGTGCCCTAGTTTGCCTAGTTGACTAGTATGGATAGGTTGGCATGCCAATAGGATTCTGACAGCTGTTGTAACACCCTCCCGGTAGCAACTCCGTACATTCTACTGTTCCGATGATCGGTGTCGGTCCGGACAGCTAGAACGTCCGGAAAAATATTTAAACTAAAGTCAGGAACCATAATTAACTCAAATATTAATAATAAAAATTTAGTAAAAATTTTAGAAATAAAGTACAACCAAGTTAAATGAGCCGGTGCCCAAGCGAAGGGTAATCAGAGGGAAGTTACGGTTCTATAGCAGAAGCCTTAGACAGGGGAAAAATTATAAAATAATTTTTGGGACTCCAGAAAAGGGTTATTGAGGTTCCCATGGCATTAGAATGCCAAGAAAATACCTAGAAAAATTTTTCAATCGGTACAGCCAATTTTGACCCGTTAAGCCAAACGGAGGGCATTTTGGTCATTTCGCCTTCGGAGGTGATTTTTGACCGACTTGTCCAGTTAAGTAAATAATTATTATGAACTAAAATATGAATTAATATTGATGAAAAATGAATTGAAAGTTAATAGTGATGAAAAGAAAAGAAAAATACAATATATGCAAATTATGACATCAATGTGATGTCATTTAAAATTGGCCACCAATCACATTTAAACTATCATTTATCTAACTAATAAAAGAGGTAAATAAAGACCAAAGGAAAAGAAAAAAATGTGGGTAGCCATCTCCTTCTCCATTTCAGCCACACCATAGCCAAGAAGCAAACCTCCATTTTTCTTCCTCACTCAAGCTTGAAGATCTCTCAAGCCTCACCCCAAAACCCTAAGTTATCTTCACAAAAATTAATCTACACACCCTAAGCAAGCTCTAGGCAGCCACAAAGAAGAGGAATTCTAGAGTTTTCACAAGCTCAATAAGTTGAGCCAAGAGGTTAGTGCTATACTTTCACTCTCACTCCTTTAATCCTTGTTAGAGCATCATTTTAAGTTAAGAAATTGTAAGAAAATGAAGTAAATTATATATGTTAGGGCATCTTCAAATTTTTGGCAGCCCTAAGGAAGGATGAGTTTGATTGTTTAAATGAATTTAGAGTGGATAGAAATGATGTTTAAGGTATGAATATGCATGGATGTTGAACTAGTGTGCTAATTGAGGTTTTATGGGTAAATTGAATTGGACATTAGGGTTTTGAGAAGTAAAAATTGAATTGGCTTATCAAACTGTTAAAGAACACTCTAATGGTCAATAAGAGACCATTTGAGGTATGTTGACCATAAATTGGACGGAAAAATAATATGGCAAAGTGAAGGTGTAATCTGCCCTAGGACAGCAGCAATGGACTGAAATTTCAGTCCAATTACACAGCCATAACTTTGGCTGTGTTAGTCCAATTGGTGTTTGGCCAATTGGACATGAAACTAGGCTTACAATGGCACATTTTTGCTGAAGAAACCATGCCCAAATGACCAAATCAAGAGGACCAAAAGTTGGCCCCAATCCGGATACCCTGCAACCGATTCTGCAGAATGACCAAATGAACAGTAACTGTTCATTTGGCCATAACTCACTGTAGATTTGGTCAATTAACCTGAAATTTTTACAGAAACAAGTTAAGACATAGAAAAACATCTTTCATGAAGGAACCTACCCCAAATTATGGCCAGAACCTAACCCAAATGGCAGTGGCAGTCACTGTTCATGTTACTGTAGATATGGTAATTTCTGCAGAATGGAAATCCGGCCAGCTGTGGTTTTTGGACCATATCTGGAGCTACAAAACTCCAAATGGAGTGATTCAAAAAAGGAAATTCAACTAGACAAAATAAGGAACAACTTTCATGTTTGCCATTTCTTTAAATTTCCACTGTAACAGTGTTTAATGGAACAGGGAACTTAGACTCAAAAACTGAAATTTTCTGCCCTCTTAGTTTTAAGTTAGAAATGGTAATGGTGACCAATTCTAACAAGTTTTAAATGTAAAATGTGGTATGTTGGGAGTGCCAAAGTCAATGTACACATTTTCTATCCAAAATTCAACATTTTTGTTGACCAATGCGGTGAATAGTGACACCAAAACTTGAAATGCACAAATTGAAGAATTTAAAAGTTTCAAATGCCCTAGTATACCTAACATGATTGGTTTGGATAGTTTGGCATGCCAATAGGGTTCAGTTAGCAGTACTGCATATGGCAATATGCCATTCTATGATTTCATAGCTTTTAGCCATTCTGACTTTGCATTGAGAATTGGCCTTGTGCCTGAGATTATTTACAGCTTGGTAGCTGTTCTGTTGCACACCGGGAGATGCATATGTGACCGATGGTGTGACGGCCCGAGGTACTAGATACCCAGTGCCAGTTTACCCGTTATCCAGTCCAGTCGTCTAGTGTAGGTTACTTGGGGCAACCAAATGAATAAAAGTGAACAAAGTAAATGATATACAAATACCAAACAAATAAAACATACACATTCACTACACATTTAATTTCTTGCTATTTTCTTTTATTATATTATTGCACCACTAAGCATTATTGCTTAGCGCGTTGCTTTTGCCACGCGTAGGTACTGGAGATACAGATCGTGAGCCCAGTAGACCATAGACTGGGTGAGTCCATCCTACTCTGCACGGTCCGTGTCACCTCAACTTCTACAGTGCATTGGTAGGACACTAGGTGTCATTTTGACATTTTGTAACTTAATTTTGATTTTCTCATATGTAATTAAACTTGTGTAATGTATATTGAGGTTTATGTAAATTATGAAAATTGTATTTGTGAATGGAAAATTAAATGGTTATTTATGAATTATATGTGATCATCACATGTGATGGATGATTGAGAATTGAAATTGAAATGTGAGATCTTGATATTGAGTTTTGTGATGATATTGGAGTTGAGAATGAATGAATTTGTTTATTGGAAGTGTTTTTCACAGGTTCCGAAGAACTGTTTTCTCCATTTTTAGCCGGTACTCTGCCGGATTTTCTTTAAACTTTACGGAACCTCAAATAATTATGATTTCGATAAATGACTTAAATGAGTTATATTTTACAAGTTATATTCAAAATTATGATGAAAATTAATTAGGGTATATTAGAGTGTGCCGGTACACCGTGTGACATTACTTACTCGGGTATACTGTACACGGGTACGGGGTGTCACATTTAGTGGTATCAGAGCACGGTTTAGGCGTTTCTGGGCCTAGATTGAGTCCATACCATGCATTGCATTTGTAAGAGTCGAGGTGACACTAATGCAGATCTATTTGTCTTTCTTATTTTGAATAGGATATGGATCCTTCATCTCAGAGAGCAGTCGAGGAGGAAGTGGAGAGTCATGCTCCACCTGCAGCAGCTGAGACTGGGGGTAGGGGAGAACCTACTCCACCAGCTCAAGCAGAGCCTGCTCAGCCTCCACAGGCCATGTTCCAACAAATGGCCGACTTCTTTAGACAAATGGCCGGAGTAATGCCAGCACCACCACCACCACCAGCTCCACAGCAGAAATCACACCTGGAAAGGCTAAGAAAGTTTGGGGCGGTGGATTTCTTCGGCAAGAGAGAAGATGACTCTGTTGCAGCCGAGAATTGGTTGAACAGAATGGGCAGAGTCTTAAAACAACTCCACTGCACCTCAGAGCAAAATCTAGAAGCTGTAGTATCCTTGTTGCAAGACGATGCCTACGAATGGTGGGACACTGTGTCCAGTGAAGTGCAGCCAGAAGCTGTAACTTGGGACTTCTTTCTCTCCGAGTTCAAGAAGAAATATGTGGGTACTGTATACCTGGAAGAGAGAAGAAGAGAGTTCATTAACCTGAGGCAGAGACAGCTATCAGTGGCCGAGTATGAGAAGGAATTTGTCCGATTAAGCCGCTACGGAAGGGAGATAGTCCCTAATGAAGTTGAAAGGTGCAAGAGATTTGAAGAGGGACTAAATGACAACATCAAGATCCAGCTCACTGCCTTGGGAATCACAGAATTTACCAAGTTAGTGGAAGCTGCAATAAAGGTGGAAAAAGTAAGAATCAGTGAGCAGACCAGAAGGGATAGACAGCAGAAGAGGGGCCCGGGTCAGTCTAGTTCAGCTCCTGCATTTGGGAAGAAGTTCAATGGTCCTCCTGCACAGAGTTCAGCTCAGCCACAGGGTCAGGGTCAGTCTCAGGGGCCCAGGCCACAGTTCACCCCTAGGAGAGGTCAGTCCACACCATCAGTGGGCGCCTCTCGTGGATGGGGTTCAGGACCAGCCCCAACATCTTCTCGCATGTCCACACCGCTCAAATGGCATAAGGGGAGTGTTGGAGAGTAACGGTGCCCGCTGAGGTGTGGGTCGAGAACATCACCGAGGAACCGCCACGCAGAACTACTACAATTGCTCCAACACAAGCATGCACTGCTCCGCACTACGAGAGGTAGAAAATCTAGTAAGTCCGACGCATGGGACCATCACGAGGCTCGCATTTGAGCCACAGAGAGGCCGGATAATGGACCACCCGCCGTAAATTATGCTATTAGAGCTCGGGAGGAGCAAGATGCCCGGACGTCATCGAGTGCGTTCTTCCTCTACACTACACTGTTCATGCATTGGTGGATCCAGATCCACTCATTCCTATAATTGCATCAACTTACCCGTAGAAAGGGGAATACTAGTAGGGGAGAGTGACCAATACATTCTTGTCACTAATCCATTGGGTCACATTGTGGTAGTGAACAAAGTATATAAGGGTTGCCCGTTAAGGATTCAGGGGTATGAATTCTTGGCAGACTTGATTGAGTTGCCCTTCCACGAGTTTGACGTGATTTTGGGAATGGACTGGTTGTCACGTCATCAGGCAATAGTTGATTGCAAATTGAAGAGGATTTCTCTGAAAACTTCTGAGGGTAATGAGATCACTGTTGTGGGGGAAAGGACAGATTTTTTGTCCAATGTTATCTCAGCCACAGTTGCAAGAAGAATGATGAGAAAAGGCTGTGAAGCCTACCTAGCACATGTGGTGGATACTAGGCAGGCTAAGCCAAACCTGAGTGACATACCCACGAAAGGACTTCCTGCAGGTATTTCCTGAAGAATTGCCTGGTTTGCCACCAGAAAGGGAAGTCGAATTTGCTATTAAGACACTGCCGGGTACAGCACCCATTTCCATTGCTCCTTATAGGATGGCACCCACTGAATTGAGGGAGTTGAAGACTTAGTTGCAAGAGTTGCTTGATAAGGGATTCATACGCCCCAGTGTGTCACCATGGGGAGCTCCAGTGCTGTTTGTGAAAAAGAAGGATGGGACTTTGAGGCTTTGCATTGATTACCGGCAGTTGAATAAAGTGACTGTGAAGAACAAATATCCGTTGCCTAGAATTGATGATCTGTTTGATCAGTTGAAGGGAGCAGGAGTATTTTCTAAGATTGATCTCAGATCAGGGTATCATCAGTTGAGGGTGAAGGATGCAGATGTGCCAAAGACTGCATTCAGGACCCGATATGGGCACTATGAGTTCCTAGTGATGCCCTTTGGCCTAACAAATGCACCAGCGGCATTCATGGACCTTATGAACCGTATCTTCCATCCATACCTAGATCGGTTCGTAATGGTCTTTATTGATGATATTTTGGTGTATTCCAAGACCAGGGAAGAACATGATGAGCATTTGAGAATTGTTCTGTAAACCCTAAGAGAAAAGAAGCTGTATGCTAAGTTGTCCAAGTGTGACTTTTGGATGAATGAGATTGCATTCCTTGGACACATAGTGTCAGCTGATGGGATTAGGGTGGATCCCAAGAAAATAGAAGCAGTGATGGAATGGAAGCCTCCCAGAAACACAACTGAGGTCAGAAGCTTCTTGGGGCTAGCTGGGTATTACAGAAGATTTGTGAAGGGATTTTCCTTAATAGCTGCTCCAATGACCAAGTTGTTACACAAGAATGTCCGATTTGACTGGAATGACAAGTGTCAGACTAGTTTTGAGAAGTTAAAGGCTTTGTTGACAGAGGCACCAGTGTTAACACAGCCAGTGTCAGGAAAGGACTTCGTGGTCTACAGTGATGCCTCTCATAATGGGTTAGGGTGTGTATTGATGCAAGAGGGGAAGGTGGTCGCCTATGCTTCCAGGCAGCTAAGGCCACATGAACAGAATTACCCTACCCATGATTTAGAGCTTGCAGCAATTATCTTCGCACTGAAGATATGGAGGCATTACTTGTATGGTGAAAAGTGCTATATCCACACAGACCACAAAAGCTTGAAATACTTGCCAACCCAGAAGGAGCTCAACCTTAGACAGAGGCGATGGATTGTGTTCTTCAAGGACTATGATTGTGTAATTGACTACCATCCTGGGAAGGCAAATGTAGTTGCTGATGCTTTGAGCAGAAAATCCATGACAGCCTTGAGATCATTGAATGCCCGTCTAACTTTGATTCAAGATGGAGCTATTTTGGCTGAGTTACAAGTGAGGCCAAACCTGCTACAGCAGATTTTAGATGGGCAAAAGGCAGATGAGAAGCTAATGGCTATTATGAGCAAAATCTCAGAGGGAAAAGCAACTGATTATGAGGTGAAAGCAGATGGGTGTCTGTATTACATAGGAAGACTGTGTGTACCAGATGATGGGGAATTGAAGGCCAGTATTCTAAAAGAGGCACACACCAGTGTATATGCTATGCACCCGTGAAGTACAAAATGTATCATGATCCAAGCTTCAGATTGGTGGCCTGGTATGAAGAGGGACATAGCCGACTATGTGACTAAATGCTTGACATGTCACAAGTCAAGCGAACATCAAGTTCCATCAGGTTTGCTACAACCTATACGCATACCTGAATGGAAATGGGATCAGGTCACCATGGATTTTGTAAGTGGTCTGCCTCTCACCCGGAAGAAACATGATGCAGTATGGGTGATAGTTGATAGATTGACAAAGTCAGCACACTTTCTCGCCGATTAGGACCGACTACTCACTGGAGAAGTTAGCAGAATTGTATATCAGTGAGATAGTTAGACTGCATGGAATTCCACTTTCCATCATATCTGATAGAGACCCAAGGTTTACATCAAGATTTTGGAAGAAGTTGCATGAGTCCTTGGGTACACAACTCCATTTCAGCACAGCTTTCCATCCTCAGACGGATGGGCAATCAGAAAGAGTAATCCGTAAACAATTGAAACCAATGAAATTGATACAAATATTGAATAGAAATGATAACAATAACATGAAATATATGTCGTCCTTGAGGATATCTTTGAGGAGTTGTGTCATTGAGTTTGAGGGAAGTTGGGATAGATACCTCCCATCGCGTAGTTTGCATACAACAATAGCTACCAAGCTAGCATTCAAATGGCCCCATATGAAGCAATCGTATGGGAGAAAATGTAGAACTCAGCAGGCCGGACTGAATTGGGTGAAGACAAGCTGGTGGGGCTGCACGGTGAAACAGATCGAGGAGAAAGTGAAACAAATCAAAGCAAATCAAGGTTACCTCGCATGCATGTAAATCTTATGCCGACCTGAAGAGAAAAGAAATAGAATATGTGGTTAGCGACAAAGTGTTCCTCAAGGTGTCACCGTGGAAGAAGGTATTGAGGTTTGGAAGAAAAGGTAAGTTGAGCCCTAGGTTCATTGGCCCATATGAAGTCATTGAATGTGTGGATCCAGTGGCCTATAGGCTAGCTTTGCCACCAGAGCTGGATAAGATCCACAATGTGTTCCACGTGTCCATGCTCAGAAGATACCGCTCAGATCCTTCACATGTCATCTCCAGGGAAGAGATTGAAATACAACCGGATTTGACATATGAAGAAGAACCTCTACGGATCCTGGCTCGGGAAGTAAAAGAATTGAGGAACAAGCAAATTCCACTGGTGAAAGTGCTTTGGAGGCACCACAACACCGAGGAGGCAACTTGGGAAAGTGAAGAGACAATGAGGCAACAGTTCCCTCAACTGTTTGCATCAGGTAAATTTCGAGGACGAAATTTAAATTAGAGGGGAAGAGTTGTAACACCCTCCCGGTAGCAACTCAGACATTCTCTTATTCGGTGATCGGTCGGTCCGGACAGCTAGAACGTCCGGAAAAATATTTAAACTAAAGTCAGGAACCATAATTAACTCAAATATTAATAATAAAAATTTAGTAAAAATTTTAGAAATAAAGTACAACCAAGTTAAATGAGCCGGTGCCCAAGCGAAGGGTAATCAGAGGGAAGTTACGGTTCTCGCAACGAGGAGCCTTAGACCCGGGGGAAAAATTATAAAATAATTTTTGGGACTCCAGAAAAGGGTTATTAAGGTTCCCATGGCATTAGAATGCCAAGAAAATACCTAGAAAAAGTTTTCAATCGGTACAGCCAATTTTGACCCGTTAAGCCAAACGAAGGGCATTTTGGTCATTTTGCCTTTGGAGGTGATTTTTGACCGACTTGTCCAGTTAAGTAAATAATTATTATGAACTAAAATATGAATTAATATTGATGAAAAATGAATTGAAAGTTAGTAGTGATGAAAAGAAAAGAAAAATACAATATATGCAAATTATGACATCAATGTGATGTCATTTAAAATTGGCCACCAATCACATTTAAAGTATCATTTATCTAACTAATAAAAGAGGTAAATAAAGACCAAAGGAAAAGAAAAAAACGTGGGCAGCCATCTCCTTCTCCATTTCAGCCACACCATAGCCAAGAAGCAAACCTCCATTTTTCTTCCTCACTCAAGCTTGAAGATCTCTCAAGCCTCACCCCAAAACCCTAAGTTATCTTCACAAAAATTAATCTACACACCCTAAGCAAGCTCTAGGCAGCCACAAAGAAGAGGAATTCTAGAGTTTTCACAAGCTCAATAAGTTGAGCCAAGAGGTTAGTGCTATACTTTCACTCTCACTCCTTTAATCCTTGTTAGAGCATCATTTTAAGTTAAGAAATTGTAAAAAAATGAAGTAAATTATATATGTTAGGGCATCTTCAAATTTTCGGCAGCCCTAAGGAAGGATGAGTTTGATTGTTCAAATGAATTTAGAGTGGATAGAAATGATGTTTAAGGTATGAATATGCATGGATGTTGAACTAGTGTGCTAATTGAGGTTTATGGGTAAATTGAATTGGACATTAGGGTTTTGAGAAGTAAAAATTGAATTGGCTTATCAAACTGTTAAAGAACACTCTAATGGTTAATAAGTGACCATTTGAGGTATGTTGACCATAAATTGGACTGAAAAATAGTATGGCAAAGTGAAGGTGTAATCTGCCCTAGGACAGCAGCAATGGACTGAAATTTCAGTCCAATTACACAGCCATAACTTTGGCTGTGTTAGTCT
Source organism: Hevea brasiliensis (assembly GCF_030052815.1). Classification (NCBI taxonomy): domain Eukaryota; kingdom Viridiplantae; phylum Streptophyta; class Magnoliopsida; order Malpighiales; family Euphorbiaceae; genus Hevea; species Hevea brasiliensis. The sequence goes on along the minus strand of NC_079499.1, from coordinate 36,438,462 downwards.
AATTGGTGTTTGGCCAATTGGACATGAAACTAGGCTTACAATGGCACATTTTTGCTGAAGAAACCATGCCCAAATGACTAAAGCAAGAGGACCAAAAGTTGGCCCCAATCCGGATACCCTGCAACCGATTCTGCAAAATGACCAAATGAATAGTAACTGTTCATTTGGCCATAACTCACTGTAGATTTGGTCAATTGACCTGAAAGTTTTACAGCAACAAGTTAAGACATAGAAAAACAACTTTTATGAAGGAACCTACCCCAAATTATGGCCAGAACCTAACCCAAATGGCAGTGGCAGTCACTGTTCATGTTACTATAGATATGGTAATTTCTGCAGAATGGAAATCCGGCCAGCTGTGGTTTTTGGACCATATCTGGAGCTACAAAACTCCAAATGGAGTGATTCAAAAAATGAAATTCAACTAGACAAAATAAGGAACAACTTTCATGTTTGCCATTTCTTCAAATTTCCACCATAACAGTGTTTAATGGAACAGTGAACTTAGACTCAAAAACTGAAATTTTCTGCCCTCTTGGTTTTAAGTTAGAAATGGAAATGGTGACCAATTCTAACAAGTTTTAAATGTAAAATGTGGTATGTTGGGAGTGCCAAAGTCAATGTACACATTTTCTATCCAAAATTCAACATTTTTGTTGACCAATGAGGTGAATAGTGACACCAAAACTTGAAATGCACAAATTGAAGAATTTAAAAGTTTCAAATGCCCTAGTATACCTAACATGATTGGTTTGGATAGTTTGGCATGCCAATAGGGTTCAGTTAGCGATCGCACATGGCAATATGCCATTCGTGATTTCATGGCTTTTAGCCATTCGACTTTGCATTGAGAATTGGCCTTGTGCTCGATATTATTCTGACTTGGTAGCCGCTCACTGCACACCGGGAGATGCATATGTGACCGGTGGTGTGACGGCCCGAGGTATTAGATACCTAGTGCCAGTTTACCCGTTATCCAGTCCAGTCGTCTAGTGTAGGTTACTTGGGGCAACCAAATGAATAAAAGTGAACAAAGTAAATGATATACAAATATCAAACAAATAAAACGTACACATTCACTACACATTTAATTTCTTGCTATTTTCTTTTATTATATTATTGCACCACTAAGCATTATTGCTTAGCGCATTGCTTTTGCCACGCATAGGTACTGGAGATACAGATCGTGAGCCCAGTAGACCACAGACTGGGTGAGTCCATCCTGCAGCTCTGCACAGTGTCCGTGTCACCTCAACTTCTGCAGTGCATTGGTAGGACACTAGGTGTCATTTTGACATTTTGTAACTTAATTTTGATTTTCTCATATGTAATTAAACTTGTGTAATGTATATTGAGGTTTATGTAAATTATGAAAATTGTATTTGTGAATGGAAAAGTAAATGGTTATTTATGAATTATATGTGATCATCACATGTGATGAATGATTGAGAATTGAAATTGAAATGTTGAGATCTTGATATTGAGTTTTGTGATGATATTGGAGTTGAGAATGAATGAATTTGTTTATTGGAAGTGTTTTTCACAGGTTCCGAAGAACTGTTTTCTCCATTTTTAGCAGGTACTCTGCCGGATTTTCTTTAAACTTTACGGAACCTCAAATAAATTATGATTTCGATAAATGACTTAAATGAGTTATATTTTATAAGTTATATTCAAAATTATGATGAAAATTAATTAGGGTATATTAGAGTGTGCCGGTACACCGTGTGACATTACTTACTCGTATCTTTGTACATGGAGTACGGGTGTCACAAATTGCTCAGAAATGGCTTCATGCCATACTGTGTTTTTACGGCTTATTATGCCGCACTGTGACTTTAATAGCCTACGGCTATACATCTTGTGTATTTATTCTTGGCTTATCACCAGATTGACTAAATGGCTTTTTAGCCACGCTATTTGCACACCGGGAGACACTTTGTGACCGATGGTGTGATGGCCCGAGGTACTAGGTACCCAGTGCTAGTATATCCATTTATCCAGTCTGGTCAGTATATAGGCTACACGGGCAGTAATCCAAGTACTATTAAAAATTCAAATACATAAATCCAGTCTACTGACATACAACACTACCAAAATTAGCAGATATTGAAATGTTAGCAAATAAAGGTAGAATCAACAATTGTGAAGAACACCGATGCCATAAATTTATTTACTTTATTTTAGTGTATATTTCTTTATATTTGGCACCACTAAGAAAAATTGCTTAGCGCGTTGCTTTTGTAACGCGTAGGTATTGGAGACACAGCTAGGGAGCCCAAGAGGCTTACGACCGGGTGAGACATCAGATCTGCACAGGAGTCCAGAGTCATCTGCACTGCATTGCATACATGGTAGGACTTAGGATATCTTGTATTTTGCACTTTTGTTGTATATTTGAAATTCAGCCCTGTATTTTATAATGTTATGAAAGCTCTAAAGTTTGTAATATTTTGTGCATATTAAATAACATGGAGATTTTCTGTATATATATTTAAATTATTATGGACTGTATTATGGAATTGTTTAATGACTGTAAAAGTCTATTGACTTTACTGAGAAATAGAGACTGTGAAATATTTGAGATTTTGATATCATAATATTAAACTGTTTTCAATAGGTTTGGAAGGACAGTTTGTCCTAAATATAGACGGCACCTTGCCAAATTTTTATTACAAGTCTTGAAACACTGATTTTAACAAAGTATAACAATAGTATCAACATGATATGAATATTACATAAATGACTTCTTAAAATCAAACTGAGTTCAAGAAATGATATAATCACAGACTAGGTGTTCCGGCACGCCGTGTAGCATGCCTTGCTCGGCTATACTGTAGACGGGTGAGGGGTGTTACATTTAGTAGTATCAGAGCACGGTTTAGGCGTTTCTGGACCTAGATAAATTGCACATCATGCATTGCATTGTAAGTGTTAAGATGACTCTAATGCAGATCTTTTGATTTGTTTTGTTATTTTAATCAGAATATGGACTCCACATCGCAGAGAGCGGTCGATGAGGAAGTGGAAAGTCATGCTCCATCTATGACGGAACCAGGAGACAGGAGGGAACCTGCTCCACCAGTACCAAATTCACCAACCACATTTCAGCAAATGGCTGAGTTCTTTAGACAGATGGCAGGAGTTATGCCACCACCACCACCTCCACATCAAAAATCTCATATGGAGAGACTCAGGAAGTTTGGAGCAGTGGACTTTCTGGGCAAAAGGGAAGATGATTCTGTCACAGCTGAAAACTGGTTGGATAGAACTGGAAGAGTCTTGAAACAACTTCATTGTACTCCAGAGCAGAATTTGGAAGCTGCTGTATCACTACTGTAAGATGATGCATACCAGTGGTGGGATAAAGTAACTAGTGAGGTGCCACCAGAACAGATAACTTGGGATTTCTTTCTCACTGAGTTCAAAAAGAAATATGTGGGAAATGTATACTTGGAAGAGAAGAGAAGGGAGTTTATTACCCTACGCCAGAGACAGCTGACAGTGGCTGAATATGAAAGAGAATTTGTCAGACTGAGCTGCTATGGGCGGGAAATAGTCCCTAATGAGGCAGAGAGATGCAAGAGTTTTGAGGAAGGACTCAATGATAACATTAAAGTAGTGATTACAGCCTTGGGGATTACAGAGTTTGCCAAATTAGTGGAAGCTGCACTGAAGGTTGAAAAGGTTAGAATGAATGAGTAGAATAGAAGGGACAGACAGACAGCAGAAAAGAGGTCAGGGTCAGACTGGTACATCTTCTGCCCCTAGCAAGAAATTCAGAGGTTCGCCTACTCAGAGTTTTAGTAGAGCACCAAGTCAGGGTCAGTCACAAAGGCCCAAATCTCAGTTTGCACCAAGGAGAGGCCAGTCCACCCCTTCAATGGCTAGCTCTCCAGGGACAGGGTACAGGAGACCAGCCCCAACGGTATCTGTTGGTTGCCAACATTGCCAAAAATGGCATAAGGGTGAATGTTGGAGGATGACAGGTGCATGTTTACAGTGTGGATCTACAGACCACCTAGTCCAAGATTGTCCATGCAGAACTACTACATCCACTCTGGTATCAATTGATAGGCCTGCCCCTCCAGCTCCAAGGGGTAGAAGGCGGGTAAAGGTGGCGGCGGTACTTCACGTAAAACCCGTGTCGAGTGCGTGGAGAGAGCAGAAGGCAGAAAACCAGCCAAAGCCTACGCTATAAGGGCACAGGAAGAACACGATGCTCCAGATGTTATCAAGGGTACGTTCCTCCTTTATAATACTTTTGTGCATGCATTAGTGGATCCTGGATCTACTCATTCATATATTTGTATCAAGCTGCCCGTAGAAAAGGGAATACCAGTGGAGGAAAGTGACCAAGACATTCTAGTCGCAAATCCGCTAGGCCATAGTGTGGTAGTAAACAAGGTGTATAAGGGCTGTCCATTGAAGATTCAAGGGAAAGAGTTCTTAGCAGACTTAATCGAATTGCCTTTCCATGAGTTTGATGTGATTTTGGGAATGGACTGGTTATCCCATCATCAGGCAATAGTAGATTGTAAATTGAAGAGAATCTCTCTGAAAACTGCTGAGAACGAAGAAATAATAGTTGTGGGTGAAAGGATAGATTTCTTGTCCAATGTCATCTCAGTTACAGTTGTAAGGAGATGGTTGAGAAAAGGGTGTGAAGCCTATCTGGCACACGTGGTTGACACTAGGCAGGGTAAACTTAACTTATCTGACATACCCACAGTAAGGGATTTCTCTGAGGTGTTTCCAGAGGAATTGCCTAGTTTACCACCAGAAAGGGAAGTTGAATTTGCTATTGAGATTATGTCGGGTACAGCTCCAATTTCAATTGCTCCATATAGGATGGCACTGCTGAATAGAAAGAGTTAAAAATCCAGCTACAAGAATTACTAGACAAGGGGTTCATACGCCCCAGTGTGTCACCGTGGGGAGCTCCGGTACTATTTGTAAAGAAGAAAGGTGGGACACTGAGGTTATGTGTTGACTACCGGCAGTAAACAGAGTAACAGTGAAGAACAAGTATCTGTTGCCTTGAATTGATGATCTCTTTGATCAGTTAAAGGGAGCCGGTGTGTTTTCTAAGATTGATCTCAGATCAGGGTATCATCAGCTAAGGGTTAAGGATGCAGATGTGCCTAAGACTGCATTTAGAACCCGGTATGGGCATTATGAATTCCTGGTGATGCCATTTGGGTTAACAAACGCTCCAACAGCATTCATGGACCTTATGAACTGTATCTTCCATCCATACTTAGATCGGTTCGTAGTGGTCTTCATTGATGACATCCTGGTGTATTCCAAGGATAAAGCAGAACATGATGAGCATTTGAGAATTGTTCTGCAGACTCTAAAAGAGAAGAAATTGTATGCTAAATTGTCCAAGTGTGAGTTCTGGTTGAATGAGATTGCAATCCTTGGACATGTAGTATCAGCTGAAGGGATTAGAGTGGATCCCAAAAAAATTGAAGCAGTGATGGAATGGAAGCCTCCCAGAAATACAACTAAGATCAGAAGTTTCTTGGGGTTAGTTGGATATTACAGAAGATTTGTAAAGGGATTTTCCCTGATAGCTGCTCCAATGACCAAATTACTGCACAAGAATATGAAATTTGACTGGAATGACAAGTGTCAAGCCAGTTTTGAGAGGCTGAAGGCTATGTTGATAGAGGCACCAGTGTTAACACAGCCAATATCTGGAAAAGACTTTGTAGTCTACAGTGATGCCTCACACAATGGCTTAGGGTGTGTACTCATGCAAGAATGGAAAGTGGTCGCACATGCTTCCAGGCAGTTAAGGCCACATGAAAAGAATTACCTACTCATGATTTGGAGTTAGCAGCAATTATCTTCACATTGAAGATATGGAGGCATTACTTGTATGGAGAAAAATGCTACATATACACAGACCATAAGAGTCTGAAGTATCTGCCAACCCAGAAGGAACTTAATTTGAGATAGAGGCAATGGATTGAATGTGACACCCCTTACCCGTGTACAGTATACCCAGTAAGTAATGCCACACTGTGTATCGGCACACTCTAATATTCCTCAATTAATTTATATCATGCTTTTGCATATAATTCATGAAATACAATTTATTTAAGCCATTTATCAAAAGTATTATTCATTTAAGGTTCCAAAAATTTTAAAGAAAATCCAGCGGAGTACCGGCTAAAAATGGAGAAAACCGTTCTTCGGAACCTGTGAAAACACTTCCAAATAATTTTCAAACAAACCCAACTTCAATTCATCAACAGAGTCTCAATATCAAAAACTCAACAATATTTCTCAATTTCAGTTCTCAATAGCCTTTTCAATTCTCAAACATCCATTTCTCAGGGTTCTCATATATATAAATAACAATTAAAAGCTCAAATTACTTCCATACATAACCATAAATCTTTATTATTTACATGAACCTGAAAATACATTACATAATCCCAAATACATATGAGAAAATAAAAATTTAATTACAAAATGACAAAATGACATCTAGTGCCCTACCAATGCACTGCAGGTAGTGAGGTGACACGGACACTATGCAGATCTGCAGGATGAACTCACCCAGTCTGCGGTCTACTGGGCTCACGATCGGGATCTCCAGTACCTACGCGTGGCAAAAGCAACGCGCTAAGCAATAATGCTTAGTGGTGCAATAATATAATAAAAGAAAATAGCAAGAAAACGAATATATAGTGAATGTGTATGATTCATTTGTTTAGTATGGTTATATATACATTAATTCAGTAACTTTGTTCACTTTCATTCATTTGGTTGCCCAAGTAACCTACACTAGACGACTGGACTGGATAACGGGTAAACTGGCACTGGGTATCAAGTACCTCGGGCCATCACACCATCGGTCACATATGCATCTCCCGGTGTGCAATGAGCGGCTAACAATTTGTAAATATATCGAGCACAAGGCCAAAGCTCAATACAAAGTCAGAATGGCTAAAAGCCATAAAATCACAGAATGGCATATTCCCATGTGCAGTACTGCTAACTGAACCCTATTGGCATGCCAAACTATCCAAACCAATCATGTTAGGTATACTAGGGCATTTAAAACTTTTAAATTCTTCAATTTGTGAATTTCAAATTTTTAGTCTCACTATTCATCTTATTGGTCAACAAAAATGTTGACTTTTAGAATAAAAATATGTACATTGACTTTGGCACTCCCTACATACCACATTTGGCATTCCAAACTTGTTGGCATTAAGCATTTATACCATTTCAAAGTTTAAACCAACACAAGCAGAATTTTCAGTTTTGGTGAGTCAACTTCACTGTTCCATTGACACTGTTACTGTGGAAATTTGAAGAAATGTAAAACACGAAAGTTGTTCCTTATTTTGTCTAGTTGAATTTCCTTTTTTGAATCACTCCATTTGGAGTTTTTTAGCTCTAGATATGGCTCAAAAACTACAGCTGGCCGGATTGCCAATCTGCAGAATTGACCATATCTACAGTAACAGGAACAGTAACTAGAGTCACTTGGTTGGATGGGTTCTGGCCATAATTTGGGGTAGGTTCCTTCATGAAAGTTGTTTTTCTATGTCTTAACTTGTTGCTGTAAAAATTTCAGGTCAATTGACCAAATCTACAGTGAGTTATGGCCAAATGAACAGTTACTGTTCATTTGGTCAATTCTTCAGAATCAGTTTCAGGGTATCCGGATTGGGGCCAAGTTTTAGTCCTCTTGCTTTGGTCTTTTGGGCATGGTTTCTTCAGAAAAAATGTGCCATTATAAGCCTAGTTTCATGTCCAATTGGCCAAACACCAATTGGACTAACACAGCCAAAGTTATGGCTGTGTAATTAGACTGAAATCTCAGTCCATTGCTGCTGTCCCTAGGGCAGATTACACCTTCACTTTACCATACTATTTTTCAGTTCTAATTATGGTCAAATTACCTAAAATGGTCACTAATTGACCATTAAAATGTGCTCTAACAATTTCCCAAGCCAAGCCAATTTTTCACTCATCAAAACCCTAGTTCCATTATAGGTTTTCACAACACCTTAATTACTAGCTCCTTCAATAATCACATACACACATGGTTTAAACTTGATCTATAGCCCACTTTAAGTCCATCAAAACAATCAAAATAATTCCTTCACAAGGGCTGCCAAAAATTCATAGTATGTGTACACATAATTCTTGTTCATTTTAGTTACAATTCTTACTCAATTCAAGTTGCAAATCATGAAAATAAGGAGTTTTAAGTATCTAATGCACTAACCTTGATTAGGGCAGATTTTTCCTCACTCTAAACTTCACTTTCCTTCACTTTCTAGGCTGCCAAAAGGTTGTTTAAGGTGTGGGGATAAGTTTTAGTGAAGAGTGTTTAAGGTTTAGTAGTGAAACAAAGAGAGAAAGGGAGCTTTGGTGGAGCTTTCATGGTGGAATGGTTAGGAAAATGGAGAGCTACGGGTGTGTTTTTGTGGGAGTGGTGGCTGCTGGAATTTTTCTTATTTTGGTCTTCTTTTATCTCTTTTAATAGTTAGTCAAATAATGGCTTAATTGTGATTGGTCAAAATTTTCTTAATGACATCACCATGATGTCATAAATAAGCTTTTTCCTCATTTTCTTTCCTTTCCTCCACTACTAATTTTCAATTTAATTTCTAGTAATGTTTCTTCATATTTTATGTCATATTAATTATTTACTCAACTGGACAAGTCGGCCAAAAATCACCTCTGAAGGCGAAATGACCAAAATGCCCTCCGTTTGGCTTAACGAGTCAAAATTGTCTGTACCGATTGAAAAAATTTTCTAGGTATTTTCTTGGCATTCTAATGCCATGGGAACCTCAATAACCCTTCTCTGGAGTCCCAAAAATTATTTTATAATTTTTCCCCCGGGTCTAGGGCTCCTCGTTGCGAGAACCGCAACTTCCCTCTGGTTACCCATCGCTAGGGCACCTACTGCTTAACTTGTTTGTATTTTATTTCTAAAATTTTTACTAAATTTTTCTTATCAATATTTGAGTTAATTATGGTTCCTCACTTTAGTTTAAATATTTTTCCGGACGTTCTAGCTATCCGGACCGACACCGGTCACCGAAACAGTAGAATGTACGGAATTGCTATCGGGAGGGTGTTACAACTTTTCCCCTCTAATTTAAATTTCGTCCTCGAAATTTACCTGATGCAAACAGTTGAGGGAACTGTTGCCTCATCATCTCTTCACTTTCCCAAGTTGCCTCCTCGGTGTTGTGGTGCCTCCATAGCACTTTCACCAGTGGAATCTGCTTGTTCCTCAACTCTTTCACTTCCCGAGCCAAGATTCGTAGAGGTTCTTCTTCATATGTCAAATCCGGCTGTATTTCAATTTCTTCTCTGGAGATGACATGTGAAGGATCTGAGCGGTATCTTCTGAGCATAGACACGTGAAACACATTGTGAAACTTGTCCAGCTCTGGTGGTAAAGCTAGCCTATAGGCCACTAGACCCACACGTTCGATGATTTCATATGGGCCAATGAACCTAGGGCTCAACTTACCTTTCCTTCCAAACCTCAATACCTTCTTCCATGGTGACACCTTGAGGAACACTTTGTCGCCAACCACATATTCTATTTCTTTTCTCTTCAGGTCGGCATAAGATTTCTGTCTGTCTGAGGCAACCTTTAAGTTGGCTTTGATTGATTTTACCTTCTACTCAGCTTGTTTCACCAGGTCTAGCCCTACCAGTTTGTCTTCGCCCAATTCAGTCCAGCACACTGGAGTTCTACATTTTCTCCCATACAGTGCTTCATATGGGGCCATTTGGATGCTAGCTTGGTAGCTATTGTTGTATGCAAATTCGCGATGGGAGGTATCTATCCCAACTTCCCTCAAACTCAATGACACAACTCCTCAGCATATCCTCAAGGACCTGACATATATTTCATGTTATTATTATCATTTCAGTTCAATATTTGTATCAATTCCATTGGTTTCAATTGTTTACCTGGATTACTCTTTCTGATTGCCCATCCGTCTGAGGATGGAAAGCTGTGCTGAAGTGGAGTTGTGTACCCAAGGACTCATGCAACTTCTTCCAGAATCTTGATGTAAACCTTGGGTCTCGATCAGATATGATGGAAAGTGGAATTCCATGCAGTCTAACTATCTCACTGATATACAATTCTGCTAACTTCTCCAGTGAGTAGTCAGTCCTAACTGGCAGAAAGTGTGCTGACTTGGTCAATCTATCCACTATTACCCATGCTGCATCATGCTTCTTCCGGGTGAGAGGTAGACCACTTACAAAATCCATGGTGACCCGATCCCATTTCCATTCAGGTATGCGTATAGACTGTAGCAAACCCTATTGAACTTTTTGTTCTGACTTGACTTGCTGACATTTCAAGCATTTAGTCTCATAGTCATCTATGTCTCTCTTCATACTGTGCCACCAATATCAAGCTTCAGATCGTGATACATCTTTGTACTTCCGGGTGCATAGCATATACACCGTGTGTGCCTCTTTCGAATATTGGCTTTCAATTCCCCATCATCCGTACACATAGTCTTCCTTTGTAATGCGTACACCCATCCGCCTTCACTTCATAGTCGATTGCTTTTCCTTCAGGATTTTGCTCATAATACCATTAGCTTCTCATCTACCTTCGCCCATCTAAAATCTGAATGTGTTTGGCCTCACTTGCAACTCGGCCAAAATAGCTCCATCTCGAATCAAAGTTAGACGGGCATTCAATGATCTCAAGGTCATGGATTTTCTGCTCAAAGCATCAAGAACTACATTTGCCTTCCTGTGATGGTAGTCAATTACAGTCATAATCCTTCAGAACTCAATCCATCGCCTGCTCTAAGGATGAGCTCCTTCAGTGTTGGCAAATATTTCAGGCTTTTGTGGTCTGTGTAAATGTAGCACTTTTCACCATACAAGTAATGCCTCCATATCTTCAGTGCGAAGATAATTGCTGCAAGTTCTAGATCATGGGTAGGGTAGTTCTGTTCATGTGGCCTTAACTGCCTGGAGGCATAGGAGACCACCTTCCCCTCTTGCATCAATACACACCCTAACCCATTATGAGAGGCATCACTGTAGACCACAAAGTCCTTTCCTGACACTGGCTGTTTTAACACTGGTGCCTCTGTCAACATAGCCTTCAACTTCTCAAAACTGGTCTGACACTTGTCATTCCAGTCAAATCTGACATTCTTGTGTAACAACTTGGTCATTGGAGCAGCTATTAGGGAAAATCCCTTCACAAATCTTCTGTAATACCCAGCTAGCCCCAAGAAGCTTCTGACCTCAGTTGTATTCCTGGGAGGCTTCCATTCCATCACTGCTTCTATTTTCTTGGGATCCACCCTAATCCCATCAGCTGACACTATGTGTCCAAGGAATGCAATCTCACTCAACCAAAAGTCACACTTGGACAACTTAGCATACAGCTTCTTTTCTCTCAGGGTTTGCAGAATAATCCTCAAATGCTCATCATGTTCTTCCCTGGTCTTGGAATACACCAAAATATCATCAATAAAGACCACTATGAACCGATCTAAGTGTGGATGGAAGATACGGTTCATAAGGTCCATGAATGCCGCTGGTGCATTTGTTAAGCCAAAGGGCATCACCAGAAACTCATAATGCCCATACCGGGTCCTGAATGCAGTCTTGGGCACATCTACATCCTTCACCCTCAACTGATGATACCCTGATCTGAGATCAATCTTAGAAAATACTCCTGCCCCCTTCAACTGATCAAACAGATCATCAATTCTAGGCAACGGATATTTGTTCTTCACAGTCACTTTATTCAACTGCCGGTAGTCAATACAAAGTCTCAAAGTCCCATCCTTCTTTTTCACAAACAGCACTGGAGCTCCCCATGGTGACACACTGGGGCGTATGAACCCCTTATCAAGCAACTCTTGCAACTGAGTTTTCAACTCCCTCAATTCAGTGGGTGCCATCCTATAAGGAGCAATGGAAATGGGTCTTTGTAGCGGTGTCTCAATAGCAAATTCGACTTCCCTTTCTGGTGGCAAACCAGGCAACTCTTCAGGAAATACTTATGGGAAGTCTCTCACTGTGGGTATGTCACTCAAGTTTTGCTTAGCCTGCCTAGTATCCACCACATGTGCTAGGTAGGCTTCACAGCCTTTTCTCATCATTCTTCTTGCAACGGTGGCTGAGATGACATTGGACAAGAAATCTGTCCTTTCCCCCACAACTGTGATCTCATTACCCTCTGAAGTTTTTAGAGAAATTCTCTTCAATTTGCAATCAACTATTGCCTGATGACGTGACAACCAGTCCATTCCCAAAATCACGTCAAACTCATGGAAAGGCAACTCAATCAGGTCTGCCAAGAATTCATACCCCTGAATCCTCAACGGGCAACCTTTGTATATCTTGTTCACTACCACACTGTGGCCCAATGGATTAGTGACCAGAATATCTTGGTCACTCTCCCCTACTAGTATCCCCCTTTCTACGGGTAGGTTGATGCAAATGTAGGAATGAGTGGATCCTGGATCCACCAATGCATGCACAGGTGTAGTGTAGAGGGAGAACGTACCCCTGATGACGTCCGGGGCATCTTGCTCCTCCTGAGCTCTCAAGGCATAATTTCGCGGTGGTCCGTTATCCGCCTCTCTGGCTCGATGCAGCCTCGTGATGGTCCCACTGCGTCAGATTTGCCAGATTTTCTACCTCTCGGTGGTGCAGGAGTAGGTCTGTCTGCTTGTGTTGGAGCAGTTGTAGTGGTTCTGCGTGGACAGTTTCTCAGCTGATGCTCTGTCGACCCACATCTCAAGCAGGCACCAGTTACTCTCCAACACTCCCCCTTGTGCCATTTAAGGTAGTGTGGACATGCAGAAGATGCTGGGGATGGTCCCCTGAACCCCATCCCTGGAGAGCTGCCCACCGATGGTGTGGACTGACCTCTCCTAGGGGTGAACTGTGGCCTGGGCCCCTGAGGTGACCACGACCACGTGGCTGAGCTGAACTTTGTGCAGGAGGACCCTTGAACTTCTTCCCAAATGCAGGAGATGAGCTGGACTGACCCGGTCCCCTCTTCTACTGTCTTTCCCTTCTGGTTTGCTCACTGATTCTTACTTTTTCCACCTTTATTGCCGCTTCCACTAACTTGGTAAATTCTGTGATTCCCAAGGCAGTGAGCTGGATCTTGATGTTCTCATTTGGTCCCTCTTCAAATCTCTTGCATCTTTCAGCTTCATTAGGGACTATCTCCCTTCCATAACGGCTTAATCGAACAAACTCCTTCTCATATTCAGCCACTGACAGCTGTCTCTATCTTAGGTTAATAAACTCTCTTCTTCTCTCTTCCAGGTATACGGTACCCACATAATTCTTCTTGAATTCAGAGAGGAAGAAGTCCCAAGTTACAGCTTCTGGCTGCACTTCACTGGACACAGTGTCCCACCACTCATATGCATCGTCTTGCAGCAAAGATATGGCAGCTTCCAGGTTTTGCTCTGGAGTGCAGTGGAGTTGTTTAGGACTCTGCTGCCTGCTCAACCAATTCTTGGCTGCAACAGAGTCATCTTCTCTCTTGCCATAGAAGTCCACAGCTCCAAACTTTCTTAGTCTTTCCAGGTGTGATTTCTGCTGTGGAGCTGGTGGTGGTGGTGGTGGTGCTGGCATTACCCCGGCCATTTGTCTAAAGAAGTCGGCCATTTGTTGAAACATAGCTTGTGGAGGCTGAGTAGGCTCTGCTTGAGCTGGTGGAGCAGATTCTCTCATGCCCCCAGTCTCAGCTGCTGCAGGTGGAGCATGACTCTCCACTTCCTCCTCAACGGCTCTCTGAGATGAAGGATCCATATCCTATTCAAAATAAAAAGATAAACAGATCTGCGTTAGTGTCACCTCGACTCTTACAAATGCAATGCATGGTATGGACTCAATCTAGGCCCAGAAACGCCTAAACCGTGCTCTGATACCACTAAATGTGACACCCCTTACCTGTGTACAGTATACCCGAGTAAGTAATGCCACACGGTGTATCGGCACACTCTAATATTCCTCAATTAATTTATATCATGCTTTTGCATATAATTCATGAAATACAATTTATTTAAGCCATTTATCAAAAGTATTATTCATTTAAGGTTCCGAAAATTTTAAAGAAAATCCATGAGTACCTGGCTAAAAATGGAGAAAACCGTTCTTGAACTCGTGAAAACACTTCCAAATAATTTTCAAACAAACCCAACTTCAATTCATCAACAGAGTCTCAATATCAAAAACTCAACAATATTTCTCAATTTCAGTTCTCAATAGCCATTTCATTTCTCAAACATCCATTTCTCAGGGTTCTCATATGTATAAATAACAATTAAAAGCTCAAATTACTTCCATACATAACCATAAATCTTTATTATTTACATGAACCTCAAAATACATTACATAATCCCAAATACATATGAGAAAATAAAAATTTAATTACAAAATGACAAAATGACACCTAGTGCCCTACCAATGCACTGCAGGTAGTGAGGTGACACGGACATCGTGCGAATCTGCGCAGGATGAACTCACCCAGTCTGCGGTCTACTGGGCTCACGATCGGGATCTCCAGTACCTACGCGTGGCAAAAGCAACGCGCTAAGCAATAATGCTTAGTGGTGCAATAATATAATAAAAGAAAATAGCAAGAAAACGAATATATAGTGAATGTGTATGATTCATTTGTTTAGTATGGTTATATATACATTAATTCAGTAACTTTGTTCACTTTCATTCATTTGGTTGCCCAAGTAACCTACACTAGACGACTGGACTGGATAACAGGTAAACTGGCACTGGGTATCAAGTACCTCGGGCCGTCACACCATCGGTCACATATGCATCTCCCGGTGTGCAACAGAACAGCTAACAAGCTGTAAATATATCAGGCACAAGGCCAAAGCTCAATACAAAGTCAGAATGGCTAAAAGCCATAAAATCACAGAATGGCATATTGCCATGTGCAGTACTGCTAACTGAACCCTATTGGCATGCCAAACTATCCAAACCAATCATGTTAGGTACACTAGGGCATTTGAAACTTTTAAATTCTTCAATTTGTGAATTTCAAATTTTTAGTGTCACTATTCATCTTATTGGTCAACAAAAATATTGACTTTTAGAATAAAAATTTGTACATTGACTTTGGCATGCCCTACATACCACATTTGGCATTCCAAACTTGTTGGCATTAAGCATTTATACCATTTCAAAGTTTAAACCAACACAAGCAGAATTTTCAGTTTTGGTGAGTCCAATTCACTGTTCCATTGGACACTGTTACTGTGGAAATTTGAAGAAATGTAAAACATGAAAGTTGTTCCTTATTTTGTCTAGTTGAATTTCCTTTTTTGAATCACTCCATTTGGAGTTTTCTAGCTCCAGATATGGCTCAAAAACCACAGCTGGCCGGATTGCCAATCTGCAGAATTGATCATATCTACAGTAACAGGAATAGTAACTAGAGTCACTTGGTTGGATGGGTTATGGCCATAATTTGGGGTAGGTTCCTTCATGAAAGTTGTTTTTCCATGTCTTAACTTGTTGCTGTAAAAAATTCAGGTCAATTGACCAAATCTACAGTGAGTTATGGCCAAATGAACAGTTACTGTTCATTTGGTCAATTCTGCAGAATTAGTTTCAGGGTATCCGGATTGGGGCCAAGTTTTAGTCCTCTTGCTTTGGTCTTTTGGGCATGGTTTCTTCAGCAAAAATGTGCCATTATAAGCCTAGTTTCATTTCCAATTGGCCAAACACCAATTGGACTAACACAGCCAAAGTTATGGCTGTGTAATTGGACTGAAATCTCAGTCCATTGCTGCTGTCCCTAGGGCAGATTACACCTTCACTTTACCATACAATTTTTCAGTTCTAATTATGGTCAACTTACCTAAAATGGTCACTAATTGACCATTAAAATGTGCTCTAACAATTTCCCAAGCCAAGCCAATTTTTCACTCTTCAAAACCCTAGTTCCATTATAGGTTTTCACAACACCTTAATTACTAGCTCCTTCAATAATCACATACACACATGGTTTAAACTTGATCTATAGCCCACTTTAAGTCCATCAAAACAATCAAAATAATTCCTTCACAAGGGCTGCCAAAAATTCATAGTATGTGTACACATAATTCTTGTTCATTTTAGTTACAATTCTTACTCAATTCAAGTTGCAAATCATGAAAATAAGGAGTTTTAAGTATCTAATGCACTAACCTTGATTAGGGCAGATTTTTCCTCACTCTAAACTTCACTTTCCTTCACTTTCTAGGCTGCCAAAAGGTTGTTTAAGGTGTGGGGACAAGTTTTAGTGAAGAGTGTTTAAGGTTTAGTAGTGAAACAAAGAGAGAAAGGGAGTTTTGGTGGAGCTTTCATGGTGGAATGGTTAGGAAAATGGAGAGCTACGGGTGTGTTTTTGTGGGAGTGGTGGCTGCTGGAATTTTTCTTATTTTGGTCTTCTTTTATCTCTTTTAATAGTTAGTCAAATAAGGGCTTAATTGTGATTGGTCAAAATTTTCTTAATGACATCACCATGATGTCATAAATAAGCTTTTTCCTCATTTTCTTTCCTTTCCTCCACTACTAATTTTCAATTTAATTTCTAGTAATGTTTCTTCATATTTTATGTAATATTAATTATTTACTCAACTGGACAAGTTGTCCAAAAATCACCTCTGAAGGCGAAATGACCAAAATGCCCTCCGTTTGGCTTAACGGGTCAAAATTGTCTGTACCGATTGAAAAATTTTTCTAGGTATTTTCTTGGCATTCTAATGCCATGGGAACCTCAATAACCCTTCTCTGGAGTCCCAAAAATTATTTTATAATTTTTCCCCCGGGTCTAGGGCTCCTCGTTGCGAGAACCGCAACTTCCCTCTGGTTACCCATCGCTAGGGCACCGGCTCGTTTAACTTGTTTGTATTTTATTTCTAAAATTTTTACTAAATTTTTCTTATCAATATTTGAGTTAATTATGGTTCCTCACTTTAGTTTAAATATTTTTTCGGACGTTCTAGCTGTCCGGACCGACACCGGTCACCGGAATAGTAGAATGTACGGAATTGCTATCGGGAGGGTGTTACATTGTATTCCTGAAAGATTATAATTGCGTGATTGATTATCACCCTGGGAAGGCAAATGTAGTTGTTGATGCTTTAAGCAGAAAATCTATTGTAGCATTAAGATCTCTGAATGCCTAACTATCCTTAACTCATGATGGAGTTATTTTGGCTGAGTTGCAAGTGAAGCCGAATCTATTAAAACAGATATAGGATGGGCAGAAGATATATGGGAAATTAATGGCTGTTATGGGCAAAATCACTGAGGGGAAGGAAACTGAATATGAAGTGAAGGAAAATGGGTGCCTGTACTATAAAGAAAGAGTATGTGTACCAGATGATAAAGAGTTGAAAACTAGTATTCTGAAAGAAGCACATGACAGTGTGTATGCTATGCACCCAAGAAGCACAAAAATGTACCATGACCGGAAACTCCAATACTAATGGCCAGGTATGAAGAAGGACATAGTTAACTATGTAACTAGATGCTTGACATGTCAGCAAGTCAAAGCAGAACATCAAGTTCCATCAGGTTTGTTACAGCCCATAAACATACTTGAATGGAAGTGGAACCGAGTCACTGTGGACTTTGTCAGTGGTCTACCTCTCACTCAGAAGAAGCATGATGCAATATGGGTGATTGTGGATAGGTTGACCAAATCAGCACATTTTCTGCCAGTCAAAACTGACTACTCACTGGAAAAGCTAGCAGAATTGTACATCAGTGAGATAGTTAGACTACATGGAATTCCACTTTCCATTATATCTGATAGAGACTCGAGGTTTACATCTAGATTTTGGAAGAAATTACAAGAATCCTTGGGCACACAACTCCATTTTAGTATGGCTTTTCATCCTCAGACGGATGGATAGTCGGAAAGAATAATCCAGGTAAATTTTGAAACTCGTTGAGTTATTGTAAACAATAATTGAACTGATAATGATAGTAATAACTGAATATATGTGATAGGTCCTCGAGGATATGTTGAGAATTTGTGTTATTGAGTTTAAGGGAAGTTGGGACAGATACCTTCCACTGGCAGAATTTGCATATAATAGTAGCTATCAAGCTAGCATACAGATGGCACCCTATGAAGCACTGTATGGGAGAAAATGCAGAACACCTGTATGTTGGACTAAATTGGGTGAAGATAAGCTAGTGGGGCCAGACCTGATAAAACAGACAGAGGAAAAGGTGAAAATGATAAAGGCCAATTTGAAAATTACCTCAGACTGATAGAAATCTTATACTGACTTGAGGAGAAAAGACATTGAGTATGAAGTTGGCGAGAAGGTATTTCTCAAAGTATCACCGTGGAAGAAAATGTTGAGATTAGGGAAAAAGGGAAAGTTAGGCCCTAGGTTTATTGGCCCATATGAAGTTATTGAACGTGTGGGACCAGTAGCCTACAGATTAGCCTTACCACCTGAGTTGGACAAGATACATAATGTGTTCCATGTCTCGATGCTCAGAAGATACAGATCAGATCCTTCACATGTCATCTCAACAAAAGAAATTGTGGTACAACCTGACCTGACATATGAAGAAGAACCAATTAAAATCTTGGCACGAGAGGTAAAAGAGCTCAGAAACAAGACAATTCCACTAGTGAGAATCCTATGGAGACACCACAACACGGAAGAGGCAACATGGGAGAGTGATGAGACAATGAGGCAACAGTTCCCTCAGCTCTTCACATCAGGTAAATTTCGAGTACGAAATTTTTATTTAGAGGGGAAGAGTTGTAACATCCTCCCTATACGTGTTCTGTACGTTCTGTTGCTCCAGTAGTCAAATAAAAGTCCAGGCAAGTCAGGATGTCTGAAACTACACTTCGGTGATAGTAAACAGACATATAATGATGAAATAAATAAAAAGAAAATACAAGAAAAATCAAACAAAAATGAAAGAGAGAAAATGATGCTAAGTTAAACGAGCCAGCACCACAACGATGGGTGACCGCACCGGGAAGGCCGTTGCCGACCCCAGGACCGCGGGGAACCCTCTGAATATAATTTTGAGACATAAATAAAGATTTATTGAAATGTAATTGAAAAATCGAGAAACAGACATATCGAGAAACAGACAAAAATCGGTGTTACTGAAAAATCGGGAATATAACCCGAAGTGGGGTATTTTGGTCATTTGACACCTAGAGTTGCCTTTTGACCTCAATGTCCATTAAAAATAAATGATATTACACTTTATAAATGTCTTAAAAATTAAAATTGTGGTACATTATATTAATAGTGCAAGAAATGGGGTATAAAGTGAATAATTAAAATCTTAACATATAAAATTACTTAAGTAAAAGTGAGTGGGGCACTAAGGGGTATTTAAACACCTAAAGGACATGTGTATGTCCACTAAACACTTTAGTTTTCTGCAGCATCTTCTCCAGCCGAAATGGACCACCATGAAAACACCATGGGCAAAGCTTCCTAATCTCTCATGCAAGCACCTTCACGCTATGTTTCCACTTAAATTCTTTCATTAAACTTGGTCCACACCTCTTGGGCAGATTATAGAGAACAAAAAGGAAGAGATTTGGTGAAGTTTTAAAAAGCTCCAAAAGTTGTAAGATTTGGTCAATAAAAGATTTATGTATCGCATTTCAAATTGTTATTGTGCACCACTGAGAAAATTTTACTCAGCGATAGCTTTTCATTGCTGTCGCAGGTAGACAGACTGATAAGGCAGCAGACTAGGCTGCTAGTACTACACTGAGATATCATCGGGTATATTGAGTATACCACATTTTGCATTTTGTACTGTAATGTATGTTCACTGTATGTATATATTGTTCTTGATTTTGAGCAGTTGTAAATTAAAATTGTACATTGAAGTTGTAAAGTAAATGATGAGTTATTTTGGCTTGTAAAATTTGTACTGTATTTCTTTAATCTCAGTCTTTGAAAAATTATTGTGGATTTGAATTGAAAAACGTATTGTGTTGAATTATGTTGGAGTTTAAGATTGAGAACAATATTGAAGTGCTTTTTACAGGTTTTTGAAGAACTGTTTTGTCCAAAATACAGATGGCACTCTGCCAAAATTTTTACAAAAATTATTAATAATTCAAATGTGTTAGCTTTTTCACTTAAGTTCAAAAAATTTTTTAACACCTTGTCACACCCTACTCCTCTGTAAGGCATAACATGATCCCGTAGTATATCTAATGAATTACCAACTCTGTCTACTGATAACCCATTAAATACACTACAAGGGATTTTCAAAACTTTTCTTACTTCTTTTACAGTGGTGAGCACTATTTACAGGTGTTAAAACCTTTTTGAACTGAAGTGATAGAATTGACACATTTGAATTATTTGGAATTTCTGTAAAAATTTTGGCAGAGTGCCCTTTGTATTTTGGATAAAACATTTCTTCAGAAAACCTGTAAAAAGCACTTCAATATGTATTTGCAAATCTCAACTCCAACATATTTCTCAACACCACATTTTTCTCAACTCAAATCCGCAGTGATTTTTCAAAGACTGAGATACAAGAAATATAATACAAAACTATTCAAGTAAATGAAATCTCAAATTTACATTTACAATAATTTACATTTAATTACATACCAAAATATTTTACAAGAGTTTCTATACAACTGCTCAAATAATTTACATACATATTATTACATGCATACATCAAAACCTATGTACATGGGTATACCTATGATATACCTGGAGCTGATCCGAATATATCTTCAATGAAATTTACTTACTGCTCTATGCTCTTCTTACCTGCGACAGCATACAAAGCTATCGCTGAGTGGTGAACTCAGTGGTGCACAACTATAATTTAAAACATATTACAATATACATTGACAAAATTTCTGATAAATAAATTGGAAATCTGAATACTCATCAAATTTCAAAACTCAAAATATTCGTTGCCAATAATGTAAATCATTTGTATAAATGACTTTGATCACAAAATTCAATTTATCAAACCATGACTAACTATTTAAGTAATTCAACAAAATCAATTATACATAAACCATAATTGAAATCGCAATTTCTTACCATTCAAAAGCCATTCTGTATCTCAAAAATCAATCTTTATCTCACTAATATGCAAGACTAATCCGAAAGGGCCATATTCGATGTGATTCTAACTCCCTAGGGTCGGTGAGGTCGAATCGATTCTAACTCCCTATGGTCGGGAGGTCGAATCATCGTGCACGCATACCATCACAATAATGAATCTTCCGCAAGGGCCATAACGATAAAATAAACTTAGATCTAACCTCAAATCAGAGGAAAATCTAAGCACGTGCACGTACTCATGGTAATCAAAACACAACTAACTCCATTGTCTTCTCAACAAATGAGAGAGACGGGTAATAACCTAGTCAAGCATCTATAGTGAGATATAAAACAATATCACAATCCTTTTAGTGAGCATAAATCACAATATAATTCAATTCAAAGTTAATTCAAAGTTAATTCCAATATCCAATAATTTTTATGCTCGTCACAATTCAAATCATAAATTTTCATTTTTCCATGAAAATTACCTTCACAATTCAAAACATGTTCTATCACAGTTTTCCAAAACATAATTTGTTCAATCCATAACAATGCTTAATACTTGTGGAAATACCATTTCACAAAGCTGAATTCATACATACTATAACAATTTTCAATAATCATTGAATTAAATCCAATACTTGATAAACATAATTCATAAGGAAAATAAGTCATTTAATCATATAAAATATTCAGAACAAAATCAATTAAAAACTAGTTGTGCACAAACACAATTTAAAACAATAATGCACAATAGTCATAATTCATTTCAATTGAAAAATTCAAAAGAAATAGCCGTTGTGCACAAACCTCTGATGACTGTCTCCTTGATCTGGACTCAGTGTTTCCTTCCCTTTTGCTGAGTCCTTGTTAACTGAGAAACACAATTTGAAGTGTTTCAGTGCTAAATTAAATTGTCTCTATCGATGGTGTTTGGTAAATAATGCACTGAACTCAATTATTCACTTAATCACCTAATATACAAACCCTCATTGCGTTTTAGGTAAATTAGGTCTTAGTGTCGTTAATATGTCACATTCGATAGGGTTTTAGGTTTGGTACGTTTTACCAAAGTCATTTCCTTGCTTAGTGCATTTTAATGCAAATTGCTGGATTCCGGGATACTGGTTTGACCTAACCGGACGATCTAGTTCCCTCGGTTTTCGGGTCTCGGTCGAAACTACAAACTTGTAGATCTAGGTCTTATTGCACGCGGGGAAAAATTTCAGGTCAATCCGAGTTAAGTAGACCAAGTTATGGTCATTACACTCTTGCTGGTCAATTGGTATCAAATTAGGTCATTTTTAGGTCAAATTGGTCAATTCTGGTTCGGCCAGTTTTTGGACCCGAACTTGTGCAAGCTTTTTGACTTGCTTCTGGTCATTTCTGGGTTTTGGTGTCTTCATAAGACTTGTAGGTATGGGTCTTAACTATCCATGGTTAAAATTTCAGGTCAATTGGACCTGTTTTGAGTGAGTTATGGCCTAAATACTCACTGCTGCCCAAATGGTCAGTTTTTAGGTCTCAAGTGTACCTAATCCGAATTGGTCATTTTCTTAGGTCACCTTGCAAGCAGAATTTTGGTATGGTTTCTCAATGAAAGTTGGCACATTTTGTGCCTAGTTTCACCTCAAATTGGTCTCATACCAATTGAGGTTACACATTTAAACTTATTGGCTAAAATGTACACTGCCCTTGGTTACTTTGCTTAACACACATCAACTACACACATTTACTTTGCAATTTGTTTACTTCCCTACCAATCTGTTTTGGTACATTAACCACAGTATAATCTACTTTACATTAACATTATTTTGGGCAGATTACCATTACCCTCAACACACCAAATATAATTCACATTTACAATATCTCAATACCATTACATACACACCTAAACACCACTAATTCTCACATACACTTTACACAATAATTTCATACACATATCCTTCATTTCTTAATGCCACAATTCTGCCAACACTCCCATGAATATACACATTTATTCAAGTGTCCCCAAGGCTGCCGAAATTGTCCTTCAACACCACATTGCCCTACAATCCATCAATTCTCATCCAAGTGCCAAAATCACCATGTATATGTGAAACAATTCATTAGGATATTAATTTACCATGATCAACATTATTTCTCATCAATTATATGCATAATAAATCATTAAATGTGTGACCCCATGGCTGTCCAAAAATGGCTATCTCAATAACTATTTAAACTTCAAAATTTCCTTCACAAAACTAACACCCATAACATAAACATAAAGTTTAACAAGAAAATTCTCAAAAATGCAAACTTACCTTTAATTGTAACTTGCTAAACCTTCACCAAACTTCTCAAAATTGGTATCAATATCTTCCTTGTGATGTGTAGACCATTTTTTGTGAAGGAACTTAAAGGATTGGAGTTGAAATGGAGGAGAAGATGAGGTTTGAAGCAAAATGGCTATAGAGTTTTCTTAGGGAGCTTGTTACGGCATTGTTGAAGAACTAAGAGAAAATGAATCTGCAGATGGTATATTAGGTGTACACCTGCCCCATTAGCTTTAATTTATTCCTTTAGTGGTCCACTTATTTGGATTAAATCATATAATATGTTTACATGTGTTATTTACACATTTTTCACTCCATTTTGGCTATTTGTATTAGGTACCCTCAATTTAATTTTTCATTTTATTTTCTAAGTGTAATATTATTTATTTTTAATGGACATTTAGGTCAAAAGACACTTCGGGATGTCAAATGACCATAATGCCCCTGTTCGGGTTACGTTCCCGATTTTTCGGTAACACCGTATTTTGTCTGTTTTTCGATTTCTCACTTTTCTTTGTACTAATTATTTAATTTTTCTTTAATCTTTCTAATGAGATTTATACTTCAATAAGGGTCTATTTATGTCCTAAAAATGTTTTCCGTGGTCCCCATGATCAGTGCTAGTCAACGGTCCACGCCGTGACTTCCCGGTGCGGTCACCCATCGCTAGGGTTCCCGGTTCGCTTAACTTGGTTACATTTCTTTGCTATGATTTTTCCTTTGTTTTTCTTGTGTTTTCTTTTCTTGTATTTCATTATTTTATGTCTCCTCACTCATATTAAGGTGTGGTTCTAGGCATCCTAGCTGTCCGGACAAAGACTGGTCACCTAATGAGAACGCACTATCGAACTTAGGGGTGTTACAATTCTCCCCCCCTTAAATAAATTTCGTCTCAAAATTTTACCTGGCATTAGTCTCTGAACAGCTGTGGGTGCTGTTTCCTCATATCCTCTTCACGTTCCCATGTAGCTTCCTGGCCTGAATGATGGTTCCACAGCACTTTAACCAGGTGTATCTGCTTGTTCCTCAGCTGCTTCACCTCATAAGCCAGAATTTTTATGGGTTCTTCCTCATATGAGAGGTCTGGATTTACTTCAATCTCTTCAACTGACAGTACATGAGATGGGTCAGATCTGTACCTCCTTAACATGGACACATGGAAGACACTGTGTATCCTTGCTAGCTCTGGAGGTAATGCCAACCGATATGCCAAAGGACCCACTCTTTCCAGAACTTCATATGGTCCGATGAAACGAGGACTCAGTTTCCCCTTTCTGCCAAATCTCATAATTCTCTTCCAAGGAGAAACTTTGAGGAATACCTTATCACCCACTGCATATTCAATATCTCTTCTTTTCATATCAACATAGGACTTCTGACGGTCCGATGCAGCCTTGAGTCTATCTCTAATTAATCTGATCTTTTCCTTTGTCTGCTGAACAATTTCTGGCCCAATCATCTTCCTTTCACCTATTTTATCCCAACATAAAGGAGTTCTGCACTTTCTGCCATACAAAGCTTCATATGGAGGCATCCCAATGCTTGATCGGTAGCTGTTGTTATAAGCAAACTCAATCAAAGGCAAGTGTGTATCCCAACTACCTTCAAATTCAATCACACAAGCCCGTAGCATATCCTCCAATATTTGAATAACCCTTTGAGGTTGGCCATCTGTCTATGGATGGAATGTTGTGCTGAAGTTCAATCTAGTTCTTAAGGCTCTCTGAAGACTACCCCAGAATCTAGAAGTGAACCTAGGATCTCTGTCAGACACAATTGATACTGGCATTCCATGCAGTTTTACAATCTCATATACGTACAATCTGGCTAATCTTTCCAGGCTATAGTCCATCCAAACTGGCAAAATGTGAGCGGACTTGGTTAGTCTATCAACTATAATATGCTGTATCATGACTATTCTATGTCCTCGGAAATCTCGTCACAAAATCCATAGTTATCTATTCCCTTACAATGTTTCATAGGGTGCCACTTGTATGCTAGCTTGACACTTATTAATGTATACAAATTCTATTAGTGGAATGTATCTGTCCCATCTCCCCACGGATTCAATGACAGAAGTTCTCGGTATTCTCGAGGGTTTATTACATTTACAGTTATTATTATCATTTCATTTCATTATTTACGTAAATCCAATGAGTTTCAAAATTTACTGAATCACTTGTTTCGATTTGTCCATCCATCCGAGGATAATAAGTCGTCTTGATATCTCTAAGCTTATAGCAATTCGTGGTACAGTAATTCACACTAATGTAATCGAGTCACTGACTCTAGCTACCTTACAAGTGTAGTCGTTTGATAGGCTAGTTCTGAAGTTTTAAATTTCTGACTAAAATTTCCACATTTACTTCCAGTAATAGTACTCTATTCGGGTGCAACTGTATCAATTTATAGATTACTTACAAATATTCTTACTTATTGTACCACGAGGAAACACGTAGCTCTACACAATAATCCCGTGTCGGTACTGTAATCTGCAGCTTACAATACAAACATCGAGAACATTACATAGTCACTACGTTATAACCTCATGGACTAGGTTTACTAACATCTTATCCTTCTCGAATCCACTAATATCCCAAACTGATTCTGATTACAATTTCCTTTGACAATTACTAATAGTAACATTTTTGCCCTCATCTAGAGCAATTCTATTCAGAACTTACTTTTAGGTCCTCTTGCCTTACATTAGTAGGCTCGCCAATTAGCTTTATAATTTACGATATGTTAGAAAATACTTTTAGCTAAAATTCTTCCAAAATTAATGTCAATCATACTTGTTATTACAATTATTATCCTAAAAGACTAGTCACTAATACATCAAAATTCATTCCCATGTAAAGGAATAACAACAGGACATATAGTTCTGACACTAACACACAACTAAGTAGTGCTGGATCAAATAATAACTAATTGTTTCTTTCAAAATTTAAGAACTTACCAGTAGCTACATCCAAGTTTCTGCTCTTTCTCCTTGGCGCATGGGACGCCCGATCGTGCACTACCATATTCGGGTTGATTCACTGTGTTATAGTGGTGAGGAGTACTAACTCTATTTCTATCTTGACTCTGACTGACGGTCTGTGAACTCTGGGGAGCAGATCGAGGTGGTTTAGTACAATTTTTAGCAAAGTGTCCAAGTTTTCCACAATTGTAGCAGGCTCCAGAGGACTTATAGCATATCCCACCATGATATTTTCCACAAGTTTCACATAGGCGGGAAGGGTAGGAACTTCTAGTTGTTCGACGACTGGACCTTGGTGGTCTCTGTCTTAATGATCCACCTCTATCGTATCCCTGAGCTCGGGGTTCCTCAAATTCTTTTCTCTTTCTCAAATTACTGTTCGAGCTCTGACCCATAGGTTTCTCCCTCTTTTCCATTTCACACTGCCCTTGTGGGGTTGGGTGCAGATTGGGCTTGGTGACAGATTATCAGCCATTTGTTGGAAGAAAGTGGCCATTTGCTGGGCCATTTGTGCAGTAATTTGTACCGGTAAAACTGGTACAGTCAGGCCTTCGACATTTTGTGGAGCTGGGGCCTCAGCTTGTTCTCCTGCCATCACAGACTATTCTATTGTCTCATTCTTCTCTTCCATATCTTTTCTCACAGAATTTTCTATTCCTGTACAACCAACATAAGGAGATTCCTCTCCATTAGTTCATATTTATGATGTAAATGTACTATATGTATGAAACATTTGAGCAGTTGTAGTTACCGACAAAAAGATTTCAAATTCACAGTTCGAAATTCACTTTAAAACCATTGCTCTGATACCACTAAAACATGTCACACCCTACTCCTCTGTAAGATGTAACATGATCCCGTAGTACACCTAATGAATTACCGTACTTCGCCTACCGATAACCCATTAGATACACTACAAGGGATTTTAAAAACTTTTCTTACTTCTTTTACAGTGGTGAGCACTATTTACAGGTGTTAAAACCTTTTTGAACTGAAGTGATAGAATTGACACATTTGAATTATTTGGAATTTCTGTAAAAATTTTGGCAGAGTGCCCTTTGTATTTTGGATAAAACATTTCTTCAGAAAACCTGTAAAAAGCACTTCAATATGTATTTGCAAATCTCAACTCCAACATATTTCTCAACACCACATTTTTCTCAACTCAAATCCGCAGTGATTTTTCAAAGACTGAGATACAAGAAATATAATACAAAACTATTCAAGTAAATGAAATCTCAAATTTACATTTACAATAATTTACATTTAATTACATACCAAAATATTTTACAAGAGTTTCTATACAACTGCTCAAATAATTTACATACATATTATTACATGCATACATCAAAACCTATGTACATGGGTATACCTATGATATACCTGGAGCTGATCCGAATATATCTTCAACGAAATTTACTTACTGCTCTATGCTCTTCTTACCAATGACAAGATACAAAGCTATCGCTGAGTGGTGAACTCAGTGGTGCACAACTATAATTTAAAACATAGTACAATATACATTGACAAAATTTACAGTAAATAAATTGGAAATCTGAATACTCATCAAATTTCAAAACTCAAAATATTCGTTGCCAATAATGTAAATCATTTGTATAAATGACTTTGATCACAAAATTCAATTTATCAAACCATGACTAACCATTTAAGTAATTCAACAAAATCAATTATACATAAACCATAATTGAAATCGCAATTTCTTACCATTCAAAAGCCATTCTGTATCTCAAAAATCAATCTTTATCTCACTAATATGCAAGACTAATCCGAAAGGGCCATATTCGATGTGATTCTAACTCCCTATGGTCGGGAGGTCGAATCGATTCTAACTCCCTATGGTCGGGAGGTCGAATCATCGTGCAGCACCATCACAATAATGAATCTTCCGCAAGGGCCATAACGATAAAATAAACTTAGATCTAACCTCAAATCAGAGGAAAATCTAAGCCTGTGCACGTACCATGGTAATCAAAACACAACTAACTCCATTGTCTTCTCAACAAATGAGAGACGGTAATAACCTAGTCAAGCATCTATAGTGAGATATAAAACAATATCACAATCCTTTTAGTGAGCATAAATCACAATATAATTCAATTCAAAGTTAATTCAAAGTTAATTCCAATATCCAATAATTTTTATGCTCGTCACAATTCAAATCATAAATTTTCATTTTTCCATGAAAATTACCTTCACAATTCAAAACATGTTCTATCACAGTTTTCCAAAACATAATTTGTTCAATCCATAACAATGCTTAATACTTGTGGAAATACCATTTCACAAAGCTGAATTCATACATACTATAACAATTTTCAATAATCATTGAATTAAATCCAATACTTGATAAACATAATTCATAAGGAAAATAAGTCATTTAATCATATAAAATATTCAGAACAAAATCAATTAAAAACTAGTTGTGCACAAACACAATTTAAAACAATAATGCACAATAGTCATAATTCATTTCAATTGAAAAATTCAAAAGAAATAGCCGTTGTGCACAAACCTCGATGATCGTCTCCTTGATCCGACTCGGTGTTTCCTTCCCTTTTGAGTCCTTGTTAACTGAGAAACACAATTTGAAGTGTTTCAGTGCTAAATTAAATTGTTTCTATCGATGGTGTTTGGTAAATAATGCACTGAACTCAATTATTCACTTAATCACCTAATATACAAACCCTCATTGCATTTTAGGTAAATTAGGTCTTAGTGTCGTTAATATGTCACATTCGATAGGGTTTTAGGTTTGGTACGTTTTACCAAAGTCATTTCCTTGCTTAGTGCATTTTAATGCAAATTGCTGGATTCCGGGATACTGGTTTGACCTAACCGGACGATCTAGTTCCCTCGGTTTTCGGGTCTCGGTCGAAACTACAAACTTGTAGATCTAGGTCTTATTGCACGCGGGGAAAAATTTCAGATCAATCCGAGTTAAGTAGACCAAGTTATGGTCATTACACTCTTGCTGGTCAATTGGTATCAAATTAGGTCATTTTTAGGTCAAATTGGTCAATTCTGGTTCGGCCAGTTTTTGGACCCGAA
Organism: Hevea brasiliensis; assembly: GCF_030052815.1. NCBI lineage: Eukaryota > Viridiplantae > Streptophyta > Magnoliopsida > Malpighiales > Euphorbiaceae > Hevea > Hevea brasiliensis. Next base: position 36,408,991 of record NC_079499.1, on the reverse strand, counting down.
CTTGTGCAAGCTTTTTGACTTGCTTCTGGTCATTTCTGGGTTTTGGTGTCTTCATAAGACTTGTAGGTATGGGTCTTAACTATCCATGGTTAAAATTTCAGGTCAATTGGACCTGTTTTGAGTGAGTTATGGCCTAAATACTCACTGCTGCCCAAATGGTCAGTTTTTAGGTCTCAAGTGTACCTAATCCGAATTGGTCATTTTCTTAGGTCACCTTGCAAGCAGAATTTTGGTATGGTTTCTCAATGAAAGTTGGCACATTTTGTGCCTAGTTTCACCTCAAATTGGTCTCATACCAATTGAGGTTACACATTTAAACTTATTGGCTAAAATGTACACTGCCCTTGGTTACTTTGCTTAACACACATCAACTACACACATTTACTTTGCAATTTGTTTACTTCCCTACCAATCTGTTTTGGTACATTAACCACAGTATAATCTACTTTACATTAACATTATTTTGGGCAGATTACCATTACCCTCAACACACCAAATATAATTCACATTTACAATATCTCAATACCATTACATACACACCTAAACACCACTAATTCTCACATACACTTTACACAATAATTTCATACACATATCCTTCATTTCTTAATGCCACAATTCTGCCAACACTCCCATGAATATACACATTTATTCAAGTGTCCCCAAGGCTGCCGAAATTGTCCTTCAACACCACATTGCCCTACAATCCATCAATTCTCATCCAAGTGCCAAAATCACCATGTATATGTGAAACAATTCATTAGGATATTAATTTACCATGATCAACATTATTTCTCATCAATTATATGCATAATAAATCATTAAATGTGTGACCCCATGGCTGTCCAAAAATGGCTATCTCAATAACTATTTAAACTTCAAAATTTCCTTCACAAAACTAACACCCATAACATAAACATAAAGTTTAACAAGAAAATTCTCAAAAATGCAAACTTACCTTTAATTGTAACTTGATAAACCTTCACCAAACTTCTCAAAATTGGTATCAATATCTTCCTTGTGATGTGTAGACCATTTTTTGTGAAGGAACTTAAAGGATTGGAGTTGAAATGGAGGAGAAGATGAGGTTTGAAGCAAAATGGCTATGGAGTTTTCTTAGGGAGCTTGTTACGGCATTGTTGAAGAACTAAGAGAAAATGAATCTGCAGATGGTATATTAGGTGTACACCTGCCCCATTAGCTTTAATTTATTCCTTTAGTGGTCTACTTATTTGGATTAAATCATATAATATGTTTACATGTGTTATTTACACATTTTTCACTCCATTTTGGCTATTTGTATTAGGTACCCTCAATTTAATTTTTCATTTTATTTTCTAAGTGTAATATTATTTATTTTTAATGGACATTTAGGTCAAAAGACACTTTGGGATGTCAAATGACCATAATGCCCCTGTTCGGGTTACGTTCTCGATTTTTCGGTAACACCGTATTTTGTCTGTTTTTCGATTTCTCACTTTTCTTTGTACTAATTATTTAATTTTTCTTTAATCTTTCTAATAAGATTTATACTTCAATAAGGGTCTATTTATGTCCTAAAAATGTTTTCCAGGGTCCCCGCAGTCCAGGGCTAGTCAACGGTCCACGCCGTGACTTCCCGGTGCGGTCACCCATCGCTAGGGTTCCCGGCTCGCTTAACTTGGTTACATTTCTTTGCTATGATTTTTCCTTTGTTTTTCTTGTGTTTTCTTTTCTTGTATTTCATTATTTTATGTCTCCTCACTCATATTAAGGTGTGGTTCTAGGCATCCTAGCTGTCCGGACAGCACTGGTCACCGGAACAGCAGAACGCACTATCGAACTTAGGGGTGTTACACACCTGTAAATAGCGCTCACCACTGTAAAAAGAAGTAAGAAAAGTTTTAAAATCCCTTATAGTGTATTTAATGGGTTATCAGTAGACGAAGTTGGTAATTCATTAGGTATACTATGGGATCATGTTATGCTTTACAGAGGGGTAGGGTGTGACACAAAATGTGGTATGTTGGGAGTATTAAAACCAATGTACCTATTTTCTATGCAAAAGTGAACATTTTTGTTGACTAATGGAATAAATAGTAACACCTAAACTTAAATTTCAATAATTGTACAATTTAAGAGTGTAACATGCCCTATTACACCTAACAAGATTGGTTTGGATAGGTTGGCATGCCAATAGGGTTCTGTTAGCAGTACTGCATATGGCTTTATGCCATTTTGTATTTTATGGCCTCACGTGCCATTCTGTGATAAAATAGCCTTTGGCTATGTTAATTAAGTTATTATACTTGAAAATCCCTGATGATTATTACGGCTTATTAACAGTTCTGTTGCACACTGGGAGACATAATGTGACCGATGGTGTGATGGTCCGAGGTACTTAGTACCCAGTGCCAGTTTACCCGTTTATCCAATCCAGTCGATTAGTATGGGTTACTCAGGTAATAATAATGAATCTTACTAAAATTTAATCGAATAATACTGCAATAAATGCCATAAATTAAGTCTACCTAAAATGTAAACATACATTTTGCATATTTATGTTATTTTAGTTATTTTATTTTATATTATCACCACTAAGCAGAATTGCTTAGCGGGTCGCTTTTGCCATGCGCAGGTACTGGATGTTAGTAGTATGTCCTAGAGCATATCATTTAGTATGTATCTTGTACATATTTTTATTAATAAATGGCATTTCCACTTTTCGGTTTACAAAATATATTTATGTGTAATAGAAAAGGTCCATTGATATTTTGTTAGAAATATTATTCTTAAGTTGTTAAGAATATGAGTGACAATATTTCTAGCACGAAGTATCATAAATAGGTTCACAATCGAGGATACTTCATAATAAGGACATGACTTATCCAGAAAGATTGTATTCATATTTGTTCCCAAGTTATTTATATGAGATATAAATAAGATGGAATGGTGAGTCTCATGCCATATAACAAACATGATAGGCACTTATAAATGATAAGTAGGCCGAACCAGTGACACTTATGACAAGCACATGGAGTTTACTCTTGTCAATGTTTTGTCATAAATCATATCGATGCATATAATCTTTAGACACGAGATAGCACACTATCTTGTATATAGGTAGTTTGAGTTTGATAGCTTTCATACTTGTACTATGTATGGGTATATGGGCATGTGTTGGCTCCTACTAGTTATATATGGAGGTAGGTGTTGATCAAGATGGAATCTGTTCCTCTAAGTAAATAGAGATAAAATCCTATGTTCATTTAATTGTTCTTGATGTTTCAAGTTCTTGGCCAGGACAGATAGATTTATTCGTAAAAGAGTTTCGATGAGAAAATCTTTTAATCAAGAATTGGAATTAAAAGAGAACATAATATTCATAGCAAATGGAGTTTGACATAAACCATGACTCGGCTTGAGTTGGGATTTTGTAACAGAGAGATTCTAGTGCATGGTAACATATGATTATAGGTTCATTTAAGGTAAACCTTATTACTAATTGGGTGGCCATGGCATGCTATGCTAGGTGTTAACCATGGTCTATGAGGTTCATAAAATGATTTAGAGAAATCATTTATGGTAAGAAAGAGTTCTGATGATATTAAGTGTTGATATCATGTCTCATTGCCAATTAGTGATGAGCCTAGTAAGTCACACACATACACAAGTTATCACCTAATTAAATATGATTTAATTAATTAATTAAAGAGTTTAATTGATTAATTAAATAGGTTTGGTTTGCAATTAGTTTGCAAAGTCCCTAACATGACTTGAAACCAAATCTAGATTATTGGATGTATAATATAAGTTAAATTTATATTTAAAGTGTTTAAATATGAATTTAATTAATGAGAAATTAATTAATAGAGATTAATTAATTAATTTATATTTGATATAAATTAATTAGAAGAAGAAAAATAATTATTTTGGGTTGAGAACTCAAAATTAAGACACAGGGGCATTTTGGTCATTTTGCAGTGTGACACGTGGCACCATGAGATGGTGACACATGGCATAAAACATAAGCTTGCCAAATGTTTTTTAATCATGTAAGATGATTAAAATCAAGATTAAATATAGGTTTGACACTTGGCACAATGTGATTGGGTCACTTAAACCTAGAGCTAATCAAAGGGTGACATGTGGCAAGGGTTTAATGTGTTAACCTAGCTATTTAAGTGTTGTTATGAGAAAATAAAAGATAACCAGCAGCCACACTCCTTGGTCATGCCATTTTGCAGCCCTCCTTCTATTCTTCTTCATCTCTCATCAATTCAAAGAGATTAGCCATCAATCTCTTGAATTAAGAACACTAGAAATTGTTTCTAGTGTCCTGTTTACATCTCTAATCTCTTAAAAGGCAGAACTTGAATTTCTAATTAATAGAAAAGGCTTTAGAAGCTGTTCAAGGGCTGCCATAGGTGTTCTTGGTGTGGACAAGCTAGAGGGACAACATTTGGTGTCCTGAAGACGAATCTCAAAGGCGCAGACACGCCGCAAAGGCATCAAGAGGTTAGTGTAATCGTTCTTGATTTAATCTAGGGTTCTAAAATTAATCTGATTAATTTTAAAATATTAAATGGCAAATACAGATCCAAAAACATATTAAAAGAGTTTTAATATGTTGTTTATCATTGAAATCAAATAGATATAAATAAATCTTGCATGATGCATGTGACCCTAGGTGAAAATTTTTGAATTCAATGGTATAAACTTGTGTTTTTCACGCTTCCGTTCCTTCACTGGAGACATAACTGGGAGTCCAGCAGACCTCATACTAGGTGAGCTTTCAGATCTGCACACAGAGTCCAGAGCCACCTCACATTTACAGTGCATTGGCAGGACATTTGGCTACTTTTGGTCTTTTGTATTTGTAAACTTTTGTTATGTATATCTTAAACTCATGTAATTATGCTTTTGATGTAATTATTTATGAACCATGTTCAGTAATAATTTGAGTTTTTCTTATGGAGTTGAGTATGATATGAATGAATTGAATTTTGAAATATTGATGTCATTTGAGAAATTGTGGAAAGATGTTGGTGGTTGACTAAGATTGAAATTATAATTTTATTAGAAGTGTTTTTAATAGATTCAGAAGAACTGTTTTTCCAATTTACAGTCGACACTCTGCCGAATTTTCTATAAAATTTGCAAAAAATTCAGATTAATAAAAAATTGTAAATGAATGAATTAAAAAAGGGTAAATTGTAATGAAAATATGAATTGGTGCTTCGGCACACTGTGTGGCATATCTTGCTCGGCTACACTGTAGACGGGTAAGGAGTGTTACAATGAAGCACTGTATGGGAGAAAATGCAGAACACCTATATGTTAGACTGAATTGGGTGAAGATAAGCTAGTGGTGCTAGACCTGGTAAAACAGACAGAGGAAAAGGTGAAACTGAGAAAGGCCAATTTGAAAGTTGCCTCAGACCGACAAAAATCTTATGCTGACTTGAAAAGAAAGGACATTGAGTATGAAGTTTGCGAGAAGGTATTTCTTAAGGTATCACCGTGGAAGAAAGTGCTGAGATTCGGGAAAAAGGGAAAATTAAGCCCTAGGTTTATTGGCCCATATGAAGTTATTGAACGTGTGGGACCAGTAGCCTACAGATTAGCCTTACCACCTGAGCTGGACAAAATACATAATGTGTTCCATGTCTCGATGCTTAGAAAACATAGATCAGATCCTTCACATGTCATCTTAGCAGAAGAAATTATGGTACAACCTGACCTGACATATGAAGAAAAACCGATTAAAATCTTGGCACGAGAGGTAAAAGAGTTCAGAATCAAGACAATTCCACTGGTGAAAATCCTATGGAGGCACCACAACACAGAAGAGGCAACATGGGAGAGCGAGGAGACAATGAGGCAACAGTTCCCTCAACTCTTCATATCAGGTAAATTTGGAGGACGAAATTTTTAATGGAAACTTGATGTATATGGAAACTTGATGTATATGTGTAATTTGGGCAGCCTTATGGTGAAGTTGGAAGTGTTTAATTTCATGGAATGGTTTGTTAAATTATGGTACTAAAGGTGGCAGAATATGTATATAATTTAGTAGTGAATATATATGTAATTTGGTGGTGGAAGTCATATGTAATATTTAGGAGTGTTATGTGTATATATTGTTATAAATGGACTTTGTAATTTAGGATTGTATTTGGTGTATTAAAAGTCATTGTATTCTACCCAAATGGATTATAATGTGAAGTGATAAATGAATTTGGTATGGTACCAAATCAAAATTGGGTAGAGAAGTGGACTTATAGCAAGGTAAGTGTGCAATTGATAGATGTTTAAGCAATGTATTTAAGGACAGTATGCAAATGAGCCTATAACCCTAAGTGTGTGACTCTAATTGGTATGAGACCAATTGGAGGTGAAACTAGGCACAAAATGTGCCAACTTTCATGTTGAAAGCCTATTAAAATTCTGTCCGGAAAGTGACACTAAAGTTGACCTAATTCGGAATTGCAAACTTTGTAACCCATAAATTGACCATATGAATAGTAGTCAATCTTTTGGTCATAACTCACTCAAAATAGGTCCAAATGACCTAAAATTTATTTAGTTGGTATACATAGGGATATAATTTTGGTTAAGACCACCAAACCCAGAAATGTAACATCCTCCCTGTACGTGTTCTGTACATTCTGTCGCTCCGGTAACCTAATGTTAGTCTGGGCAAGTCAGGATGTCTAGAACTACACTTCGGTGATAGTGAATAGACATATAATGATGAAATAAATGAAAAGAAAATAGAAGAAAAATTAAAGAAAAATGAAAGAGAGAAAATAAAACTAAGTTAAATGAGCCGGCACTGCAGCGATTGGTGACCGCACTGGGAAGGCCGTTGTCGACCCCAGGACCACGGGGAACCAAAACCTCCATGGCCGCCCATGCATGAAGCTTCCTCTCTCCATCATCAAGCCATCATTTCCACTTGGATCCTTCAATAAAACTTGCCTACTCACCTTGGGGAAGATATTGGCAATAAGAAAAATAAGATTTGGTGAAGTTTTAATAAGCTCCAAAAGTGGTAAGTGTCCAAATCTTCTCCCTAGCTTTAGTAAACCTTGTGTTTAGGTTGAGGTGAGTAATTTGGTGAAAAGAAATGAAAAAAATATTGAGATATGAACTTGTCCATTTTTGGCAGCCATGAAAGTTTGTTGTGGTTGACTTTTTCTTACCTCTAATGGATGAGAATTAATGTTGATTAACTCAAATGGAAGTTGCAGTAGGTTAATGTGCAAGTATGTGCATGTTAATGCTTGAATTAAGGGTTTGAAAATGGGACTTTGATGCTTTGGTAAACTGCCATGTTTGGCAGCCTATAATATCATGAAATTGTATGTGAGTTTATGTAATTTATTGATGAGATGTCATGGTGTTAAATTGTGGGCAGCATGTGTAGTTGCCATGAAATTGTATGTGTAATATTGATATTGAGGTATGTTGAATTTTGGTGGAAGTAAATGTTGAACTTGTATGATGTATTGTAAGCATTGAGCACTTGAGCATTCTGTTCAAAATACTTTGCTGGAATTGTGTACAATATACATAGAAGTGCCATGATTGAATATTAAAATATTGGGAGGAGGAGGATTGTCAAAATTGGAAGTGTAATTTTCAAATGCAGGTTGTGTGTGTTGACAGCACATAAATTAGGTCATAAGTGCAAAACTGTGAACTCAATTAGTATGAGGCTAATGGGTGTGAAACTAGACACCAAATAGGCCAACTTTCATGTAGAAATGTTGCCAAAATTCTGCCTAGAAACTGACCTTAAAAATGACCAAATCAAGAATGACAACCTTGCAAACCCAGATTTTTGACCATATAAACAGTAGTCATTAGGATGACCATAACTCACTCAAAATTAGTCCAATTGACCTGAAATTTTTACCATAGATAGCTTAGACATAGAGCTACAATTCTTATGAACATACCAAAGCCCAGAAATGGCCAGAACCAAGTCAAATAGCTTGCACAAGTTCAAGTACCAAAACTGCCAGAACTAAATGTGACCTAAAATTGACCAAATTTTACACTAAAGGTACAATCTGTCCAGCTTTAGTAAATTGACCATATCTTGGTCTATACACCTCAGAATGACCTGAAATTTTTCCAAAGGTTCAATAAGACATATAGCTACAATTTTTCTTCTTTGACCAGAAGCTAAAAACCAAGAGAAATAAGACATTAAGCTAGACCAATCTAGTATACTAAAATTGAAAATTTGACATTTACATACGATGATGCTTGAAGTAATTTGGCAATGAATGCCAACTTGCAAAAATGGTAAATTGCACTATATTGGCAGCATATTGAATTACAAATTATGACATGTTGATGCTAGAATCAACTTATCCATATTACCTAAAAAAAAGGTCAACATTTACATTGACTTATGAATTACATGATAACTAGCAAACTTAAAAAAAAAAAAAAAAAAAAAAAAAAAAAAAGGAATTAAACAATTAATTTGTAATGTGCCCTAATTTTCCTAGTTGACTAGTTTGGATAGTTTGGCATGCCAATAGGATTCTGATAGCTGTTCTGTAAATGGCTTTATGCCATACTGTGTTTTTACAGCTTATTATTCAACACTGTGACTTTAATAGCCTACAGCTATACGTATTGTGTTATTATACTTGGCTTATCGCCAGATTGACTATATGGCTTTTTAGCCACACTGTAGACACTTTGTGATCGATGGTGTGACGGCTCGAGGTAAAAGGTATCCAGTGCTAGTATATCCGTTTATCCAGTCTGGTCAGTGTATAGGCTACACGGGCAATTAATTTAAGTACTATTAAATTCAAATAGCTAAATCCAGTATTCTGACATACAGCACCACCAAAATTAGCAAAAATGAAAGGTTAGCAAATAAAAGTAGAATCAATAACTATAAAGAATATCGATGTCATAAATTCATAAACAATGCATTTACTTTATTTTAGTGTATATTTCTTTATATTTGGCACCACTAAGCAAAATTGCTTAGCGCATTGCTTTTGTAACGCGTAGGTATTAGAGGCACAGCTGGGGAGCCCAGCAGACCTACAACCGGGTGAGACATTAGATCTGCACAGGAGTCCATAGTCATCTGCACTACACTTCATACATGGTAGGACTTAGGATCTTGTGTAATGACTATCAGTTGTATTTTGACATTTTGTTATGTAATATGTATAGATATCATAAGACTTTAAAGTTTTTAATAATATGTATATATTAATCTCCTATGGATAGTGTTTTGATGAATGTAAAATATGATGGACTGTATTTTGAAATTATGAAATTGTGAGATTGAAAAATTAGTTGGATGGTTGAGATTATCATATTAAACTGTTTTTAACAGGTTTAGAAGTACATTTTGTTCGAAATATAGATGGCACCATGCTGGATTTTTATTACCATTTTTGAAACACTAATTTTATTAAAGTATGAAAATAGTATCCGCGTGATATGAATATTACGTAAAAGACTTCTTAAAATCAAATTGAGTTCAGGAAATGAGTTGATCACAAACTAAGTGCTCTGGTACGCTGTGTAGCACGCCTTGCTCGGCTACACTGTAGACGGGTGAGGGTTGTTACAAGAAATGACCATAAGTAAGTCAAAATGCTTGCACAAGTTCGGGTATAAAACCTGCCAGAATTGGAAATGACCTAAAAATGACCTAAGTTCACAATAAAAAGGCAATTTGACCAGCAATAGTAAAATGACCATAGCTTGGTCCAGAAAACTCCAAATGACATGAAACTAGTGCCAAAATGTCACTAAGACATAAATTTACAATTTTGCTCTTTTGACCAGAACCTAAAAACTAAGGAAAACAAGACATTTACTTAGAACAACCTAACATATAAAATCTAAAAAATGATAATAAAAATGCAATAAGCTTTAAAATGAAATTGGTAACGTATACCAACACTTAGAGACTATAAAATGTGATATTTTGGTAACATTAAAATCAATTCACCTAGTGTGTATTAAAGGTCAATATTATAGGTTGATTAATTAAATGAATTGAAGGGAATAGTACTAAGAAAATTTAGATATTGAATTTTATGATTAGAAATAATTTAACTGAGTATTAAAACACTTTAAATTGTGTGTTTCAGTTGAAAAGGATATTGAAAAGCATAAGGAACATTGAGTCAAGGCCTAGAGACGACTCAAATCAGGTCTGTGCATAATACTTTTTATATTCACTGCTTTTACTAGAAAATTTATTTATAGAAATGAGTTATGAATAATTTTTTATTGTTTTGGCCTTGAGAATTTTATTTGAAAATTTGTGTGTTGCCTATGTTGTAAATAGAAATTTTGGGATAAAATGAAATTTGTGATTTATATGAAATATTTAAATATTGTGATTTGAAATTATTTTTGATTCACACTTGGTATGGCAATATTACTATGTTCCTCCTCCATTTATGGGGTGAGTATGACTAAATTTCTCCCTCTTTGACTTGCCAGTCTGAGGTGAGTATGGATGAGTACTCATTATCTAGCTAGCCACCTCCCTCATTGATTTCGATTAGTGGGGTGAGTATGCCTTATCGTGGTGTACAACATGACATATTCAGAAAATTTTATGTCATGACCTAAGTTGTGTTATTGATTGGCAACACTGTGTTTATTAAATTGTTTGGTCAAATTTGTGTTATATGAGCTTTGAAAATTGTGACATGAAATTGTGAATCATTTGAATTGTGAATTATCAATAAATGTTTTATATACTGCATTTTAAATTTTTATTATACACCACTGAGTAAATTTTACTTAGCGATAGCTTTTTCATCATTGTCGCAGGTAGATAGACAGATAAAGCAGCAGAATAGGCTATTTGTGACTTCGCTTTGGGATTTTGCATGGTATATTGAGTATACCACTTCCTTTCAATTTTTGTTGTAATGTACGTAAACTATATGTATATATTGTACTTGGTCTTAAGCAGTTGTAAAATATAGTTATAAATTATTTTGGCTCGTCAAAATGTTGTATTACAATTCTCTTATTTTAAATTTTGAAATACTCATTTATTTTGCACTTTATCTTTGGAATTGCTAAAAATGATATTGAATTTAGTTTGAACTGTGTTACACTGATTTGAGTTGAGCCACATTAGAGTTTGGGATTGAATAAATATATTGGAAGTGCATTTTACAGGTTTTTGAAAAACTGTGTTGCTCTAAATACAGACGACACTCTGTCGAAATTTTTATAGAAATTATTGATAGTTTAGATTTGTTATTTGATTTCACTTCAGTTAAAAAAAAAAAAATTTAACACCTGTCAAAAGTGCTCACCACTGTAAAAAGAAATAAGAAAAGGTTTAAAATCCCTTCTAGTATATTTAATGAGTTATCAGGAGGAGAAGTTTGGTAATTCATTAAGTATACTACGGGATCATGTTATGCCTTACGGAGGGCTAAGGTGTGACATGTTTTAGTGGTATCAGAGCTAGTTTTTAAATTCTATTTTGACCTGTAATTTGAATATTTTTCCTTCATAGTACAACTGCTTAATGTCATGGTTTGATACATACAGTACATTACATTATAAATATGCATTAACGGGAGGAAATCTCCTTATGTTATTTGTTCAGGAGGTATAATATCCTTTAATTAACTATGGAAGAAGGGGATTGTTTAGTTGATCAATCATTAGAGGCTGAGGTGCAAGGGGAAGGCCCAGCCCTTCAAAATGTGAGTGGATCAGCTGCACCAACCCCCTCAATACCGCAGTTCCCTGCTCAATTTGCTCAGCAGATGGGTGTGATGTTCCAACAGATGGCTGGTAACATACCTACTCAAGCTCCACTGCAGACACCAGTGTTACAACCATAGCCTTTAACTAGGCAGTACGACAAGCTAATTAAATACGGGGCTATTGAGTTCAAGGGGACAGTAGATCCACTAGAGGTAGTATAATGGTTGGAGAGAATTGAGAGAGTGTTCAAGAAACTACACTGCACAGACAAGCTAAGATTTGAGTATTCAGTGTCACTACTACAGGGGGATGCGTATGACTGGTGGAAAACCATTCCCCATAGTTTGATGGAACCTCTAGTGTTAACCGAGGATGATTTTCTTCGAGAGTTCAGATGAAAATATGTCCCAAATGCCTATGTGGACCAGAAGCTATAGGAGTTCTTAAGCCTGAAACAAGGGGATAGAACAGTGGCAGAATATGAGAGAAACTTCTCTAGATTGAGTCATTATGCAGGAAGCCTACTTACCACTCCTAGAGACAGATGTAAACGTTTTGAGTCATTATGCAAGAATGCAAATTGTGGAGTTTCGACACTAGAATTTCTCAGAGCTAATATCGCAAGCCCTAAAACTGGAAAGAATTGAGAATGAAGAAACAATTAAAAAGGGTACAGAAGAAAAAGAGATAATTAGAAAGACTACTGATCAAGTTCCTGATAGTGGGTCAGGAAAAAGAAAGCATTTTGGAGGACCTAGCTCACGCGAATCGGGTAAAGATAGATCTTCTGGATAGAAACCACCCTGATCGGATCAGCAAACTCAAAAAAAACCCAGAAATGCACTTCGGATCAACTTTGCTAAGGATTGTATAAATCCACGCTGTTCTGGATCATTTACTACATTAAAGGGATCAACCTAAGTTTCTACCCCAAAGAGTTCACCATCAGTTAGTAGAGGCAGAGGTAGAGGTAGGGGTAGTACACCTGGAAGTCAGAGTGCTATGAATCAGCCAGAACAAGGTGATGCTCTAGCTAGAGTATACACTATGCAGCAGAGGGAAGAGGCTGAGACTTTTGACATTGTTGTTGGTACTTTCTCAATTTTTAACTAAGATATATATATATATATATATATTGTTTGACCCGGGGTCTGCATACTTTTATGTTAGTACTAACATTATTTGCCTTCCTGCTGTCCCTCGTGTAAAAATAAATTCTGATATGTTGGTGACTAGTCTTTTTGAAATTAGTTTTGGAAGAGTTTGCTAGCGAAAGACATTTTCTAAAATACGATAAATTATTAAAAATCGATAGATAAAAGAGTTGTGGAAGTAAAAATTTGAATAGTTGGTTCAGATGTAATAAAGAAATGTTACGAATATGAGTAAGATAGTTGACTAGAATGGTCAGAGGACCAATAATTAGATAAATAATTCTAACATGACCTCAATGGTCATTCAAAAAGGGAACATGAATCGAAATATTAGACATAACGATAGTAAGAAAAGATTAGTGTTATATAAACAAATTAAATGTTATATTAGATTGTTAAAAGTCTTACATAAACTTAATGGAAAGAAGATTATATGATTGTATAAAAAAGGGAAAAACTAAGTTCTCACTCCATAGAACAACACAAGGCCTTAGAAAGAGTGGATTCATTAGCACACAAAATTGCTTACCTCTAAAAAGGTGAAATGAATTTAAATTCAATGTATGATGGGGAAACTCATAAAGATCTTAGTACATGAAGTGAAGCAGCTGAGAAATAAATGTATACTTTTGGTTAAGGTGTTATGGACCATCATTTAGGCCAGGAAATTATGTAGGAACGAGAGGAGGATATGAGAAGGCAGCACCCACAGTTGTTCAGAGACAAAAATCATGTAAAATTTCGAGACGAAATTTATTTTAAGGGGGGGGGGGGGGGATTGTAACACCCCTATATTCGGTAATGCGTTCTGCTATTCCAGTGATCGATATTTGTCCGGACAGCTAGGATGCCTGGAATTATACTTAAATGTTAGTGAAGAGAAATAAGATAATGAAATACAATAGAGGAAAATACAAGAAAAACAAAGGAAAAATAAGAGCAATGAAATGTGATTAAGCTAAATGAGCCAAAAACTGTAGTGATGGGTGATCGGACCGGAAAGTTGCGGCGAGGACCGTCGACTAGCCCTGGACCGCGGGGAACCTTAGGAAATATTTTTAAGACTTAAATAAACATCTATTGAGGTATAAATGACATTAGAAATGTCAAAGAAATATTTAATTAATTAGTACAAAGAAAAATGAAAAATCAAAAAATCGACAAAAATTGGTGTTACAAAAAAATCGGGAATACAAACCAAATAGGGGCATTTTGGTCAATGGACACCCCAAGTTGGCTTTTGACCTAAATGTCCATTAAAAATAAGTAATATTAAACTTTGAAAATGCCATGAAAATAAGAAATATAACACATAATGTAATTAAAGGAATTATGAGGGCATTATGACAATTATGATAACTTTGGATTATTATAATGTTAATTGATAATTAATGGGACTTAGTGGGACATTAGTGGATAGATATAAGACCACTTAGTGATATGAATAAGCCATTTTTGACTTCATCTTCAACCTCCTCATCACCTTGCCGAAATTGAATTCCCATTTTCCTCCATGGCCGCACATTGCATGGAGCTCAAGACTTCCATCATCAAGCCATAATTCCTTCACTTGTTCTTCATTAAAGTTGGTTTACATAACTTGGGAAAGATATTGGCAGCAAGAAAGAAGAGATTTGGTGAGTTTTTAACAAGCTTCATGAGAGGTATGTATCCATTTCTTCATCCTTTCTTTGTTAAAGTTTATGTTGGTGTTGTGATGAGTTGATTTATGGAAGGAATTGAAGGGGTTTAATGAATATGGACAAAGTCCAAATTTGGTAGCCCTCATGTCCATGGGAGTTTGGTTTATTTCTTCATGTATTTGGTGATTTGAGGTGTTGATTTAAGTGTTTAAATGCATAGGAGTTGATTACCATGTATATAGTTTGAATTGGGAGTTTGTGAATTGAAAATGGAAGCTTGATGTATATGTGTAATTTGGGCAGCCTTATGGTGAAGTTGGAAGTGTTTAATTTCATTGAATGCTTTGTTAAATTATGGAACTAAAGGTGGCAGAATATGTATATAATTTAGTAGTGAATATATATGTAATTTGGTGATGGAAGTCTTATGTAATATTTGGGAGTGTTATGTATATATATTGTTATAAATGGACTTCGTAATTTAGGATTGTATTTGGTGTATTAAATGTCATTATATTCTGCCCAAATTGATTATAATATGAAGTGATAAATGAATTTGGCATGGTACCAAACCAGAATTGAGTAGAGAAGTGGACTTACAGCAAGGTAAATGTGCAATTGATAGATGTTTAAGTAATGTATTTAAGGACAGTATGCAAATGAGCCTATAACCCTAAGTGTGTGACTCCAATTGGTATGAGGCTAGTTGGAGGTGAAACTAGTCACAAAATGTGCCAAATTTCATGTTGAAAGCCTATTAAAATTCTATTCGAAAAGTGACACTAAAACTGACCTAATCTAGAGTTGCAAACTTAATAACCCATAAATTGACCATATGAACAATAGTCAATCTTTTGGCCATAACTCACTCAAAATAGGTCCAAATGACCTGAAATTTATATGGTTGGAAAGCTTAGACATAGGGTTACAATTTTGGTTAAGACCACCAAACCCAGAAATGACCATAAGCAAGTCAAAATGCTTGCACAAGTTTGGGTATAAAACCTGCCAGAATTGGAAATGACCTAAAAATGACCTAAGTTCATAATAAAAAGGCAATTTGACCAGCAATAGTAAAATGACCATAACTTGGTCTAGAAAACTCCAAATGACATGAAATTAGTGCCAAAATGTCACTAAGACATAAATCTACAATTTTTCTCTTTTGACCAAAACCTAAAAACTAAGGAAAATAAGACATTTAGCTAGAACAATCTAACATATAAAATATGAAAAATGACAATAAAAATGCAATAAGCTTAAAAATGAAATTGGTAACATTTACCAACACTTAGAGACTATAAAATGTGACATATTGGTAACATTAAAATTAATTCACCTAGTATGCATTACAGGTCAACATTATAGGTTGACTAATGAAATGAATTGAAGGGAATAGTACTAAGAAAATTTAGATATTGAATTTTATGGTTAAAAATAATTTAACTGAATACGGAAACACTTTAAATTGTGTGTTTCAGTTGAAAAGGATATTGAACAGCATAAAGAACATTGAGTCAAGGCCTAAAGGTGACTCAAATCAAGTCTGTGCACAATACTTTTTATATTCACTGCTTTTACTAGAAAATTTATTTGTAGAAATGAGTTATGAATAATTTTTTATTGTTTTGGCCTTGAGAATTTTATTTGAAAATTTGTGTGTTGCCTATGTTATAAATAGAAATTTTGAGATAAAATGAGATTTGTTGTTTGTATAAAATATTTAAATATTGTGATTTAAAATTGTTGTTGATTCACACTTGGCATGGTAATATCACTATGTTCCTCCTCCATTTATGCAGTAAGTATAACTATATTCCTCCCTCTTTGACTTGCCAGTCTGAGGTGAGTATGGATGAGTATTCATTATCTAACTAGCCACCTCCCTCATTGATTTCGATTAGTGGGGTGAGTATGCCTTGTCGTGGTGTACAACACAGCATGTTCGGAAAATTTTGTGTCATGACCTAAGTTGTGTTATTGATTGGCAGCACTGTGTTTATTAAATTGTTTGATCAAATTTGTGTTATATGAGCTTTGAAATTTGTGACATGAAATTATGAATTATTTGAATTGTTAATAAATATTTTATATAATGCATTTTAAATTTTTATTATATACCACTGAGTAAATTTTACTCTGTGATAGATTTTTCATCGCTGTCGCAGGTAGACAGACAGATAAAGCAGCAGAATAGGCTGTTTGTGACTTTGCTTTGGGATTTTGCATGGTATATTGAGTATACCACTTCCTTGCAATCTTTGTTGTAATGTATGTAAACTGTATGTATATATTGTACTTGGTCTTGAGCAGTTGTAAAAAAAAGTTATAAATTATTTTGGCCTATCAAAATGTTGTATTAAAATTCTCTTTATTTCAACTTTTGAAATACTCATTTATTTTGCACTTTGTCTTTGGAATTGCTGAAAATGATATTGAATTTAGTTTGAACTGTGTTGAGGACACTGATTTGAGTTAAGCTACATTGGAGTTTAGGATTGAACAAATTTATTGGAAGTGCTTTTTACAGGTTTTTGAAGAACTATTTTTCTCCAAATACAGACGGCACTCTGCCAAAATTTTTACAGAAATTATTGATACTTCAGATTTGTTATTTGATTTCACTTCAGTTAAAAAAAAAAAATTAACACCTGTTAAAAGTGCTCACCACTATAAAAAGAAATAAGAAAAGGTTCAAAATCCCTTGTAGTATATTTAATGGGTTATTTGTAGACGAAGTTTGGTAATTCATTAGGTATACTAATGCTTCATGTTATGTCTTACAGAGGAGTAAGGTGTGACATGTATAATATTTCATGGCATTTAGAATAGCAATCTCATGCATAGTTATTGATTTCATTAACTTTTATAAATTCCAGTGCCAGGCTCTAAAATTCCATTTTTCTGCAATATTTTAGGTGTTTTGGTGAAGTCCCAGAGCATAGGAGTGCAAAGCAAAGCTTAGAGAGGTTAAAAGACAGAGAATTGCTGCTAATACAAAGTACACGGGCCATGTAAGAATAGCCATGGAGCCGTGTATGATTCTTCCAGATGAAATTTAGAAGAGCCGAGGAAGAAGCAAAGTACACGGGTCATGTATCTTGACCTAAGTAATATCCCCGGACCCATGTAAGTCTCTGTCGGGCCAGGCTTAAAGAATTTCCAGAAGAATAAAAGTACACAGGCCATGTACTTAGACCCGTGTAACCTCTTGCGACCCGTGTAACCTTCTATGCCAATGCAAGACCGACCCGTTCAGTTACAGCAATTTCTGGGCAACCTAGTTCTAGATAATTTTTTGACCCAAATTGGGCCAGCAATTTGGTTTAGTTTAAGGAATTTCTAGGCCCTGTGCTCTTCATGAAAATTGTAACCCTATATCTAAGCTTTCTAATGATGTAAATTTCGGGTCATTTGACTAGAATAGAGGGAGTTATGCCCAAGTGAATGCATACTGTTCATTTAGTCATTTTCTGGGTTTTGTGCATGGTCATCCGGATTGGGATAGTGTTTAGGTCAAGTTTTAGATAGAATTTGGGCATGGTTTCTCCATGGAAAATGGAGTGTTTTGGGTCTAGTTTCACCTCCAATTGGCCACATACCAATTGGAGCAACACTGTAACACCCTATGTTCGGTAGTGCATTCTACTGTTCCGGTGATCAGTGTCTGTCCGGACAGCTAGGATGCCTAGAACTACATTTAAATGTTAGTGAGAAGACATAAAATAAAGAAATACAAGAAAGGAAAATACAAGAAAAACAAAGGAAAAATAATAGCAATGAAATGTAACCAAGTTGAACAAGTCGAAAATCGTAACGATGGGTGACCGTACTGGGAAGTTGCGGCGTGGACCGTTGAGTAGCCCTGGACCACGGGAAACCCTATAAAATATTTTTAAGACTTAAATAAACATCTATTGAAGTATAAATGACATTAGAAATATCAAAGAAAAATTAAGTAATTAGTACAAAGAAAAAAGAGAAATCGAGAAACCAACAAAACTCGGTGTTACCGAAAAATCGGGAATACAACCCGAATAGGGGCATTGTGGTCAATTGACATCCTGAGTTGACTTTTAACCTCAATTTCCATTAAAAATAAGTAGTATTACACTTTGAAAATATCATAAAAAATAAAAATATAGTACATAATGTAAATAGTAGAAGTAATGAGGCAAACCTGTAAAATTTGGAAAATTTGAATAAATAAATCATTTCCTAAAGTTAGTGCTCCACTAACTTACCTTGTCGGACACCTTATTAAGCATTTGGACAGATTAAACTCATCTTTAACCTTCAGAAACTACACCAGCCGAAACCCTCCCAAAGAAAGCTTCCATGGCCGCCCACACACATGGTACACTCCACCTATTTTGAAGCCAAATTTCTTCTACTTGTCTTCATTAAATTTAACCACCACACCTTGGGCAGCATTTAGGAAACAAGAAAGAAGGAATTTTGTGGAGTTTTGAGGAAGTCCACTTGAGGTACATGTCCATTCTTCATCCTTTCTCCATTAAAGCTTGTGTGGGTATTGTGGTGAATGGATTTATGGAAGGAAAGTTGAAGTTTGATGAGTTAGGATGATATTACATTTCGGTAGCCATGGTAGTTCAATATGTGTAACTTGTATCTACATGTAAGTGGTAGTTTGAGGTTTGAATTAAGTGCTTATATGTATTAAAGTTGAATTCCATGTATAAAGTTTGAATGGTAAGCAGGAAAAGTGAAAATGGAAGTTTGATATGTATGTGTATTTTTTTGGCAGCCTCATAATGAAGATTAAAGTGTTTAAATTCATGAAAAGGTTATTGAATTATGGTACTAGAAGTGGCAGCTTATGTGTATGATTAAGTAGAGAATAAATATGTAATTTGATGATGGAAATTATATGTAATAATTAGGAGTGTTTATGTGTATATATTATTAGATTTGGACTTTGTGAATTATGATTGCATTTGGTGTATTGTGAAACTGTTATATTCTGTACAAGTTGACCTATAATGTAAAGAAATGAATGATTATGGTTAGTGCCAAATGCAGAATGGTTTGGGGAAGTGAAGATATAGTTGGTAAATATATGTTTGATTTAGTGTTTGAGAGGCATGTAGAGGGCAATGTGCAAATGAGCCTATAACCCTAAGTGTGTGACTTCAATTGGTATGAGACCAATTGGAGATGAAACTAGGCACAAAATGTGCCAACTTTCATGGGGAAAGCATACCTAATTTTTGCCCAGAAAGTGACTTGAGAATTGACCAAATCCGGATTAGTGACTTTGAAAACCTGAAAATTAACCATTTGGACAGTAGTTAGTATTTTGACCATAACTCACTCAAAACAGGTCCAATTGACCTGAAATGTATACCATGGATAGCTTAGACATAGAGCTACAAGTCTTATGAAGACAATAAAACCCAAAAATGACCATAAGCAGGTCAAAATGCTTGCACAAGTTCGGGTATAAAAACTGCCAGAATTGGAAATGACCTAAAAATAACCTAAGTTTGCCATTTTAGTGCAATCTGACCAGCAATAGTAAAATGACCATAACTCGGTCTATTAAACTCCAAATGACCTAAAATTTGTGCCAAAAGTTCACTATGACATAGACCTACAAGTTTGTAAGTAAGACCAGAAATCGAAAACCGAGGAAACTAGGTCATCCGGCTAGGTCAAAATCGCATACCAAAATCCGATAAATTGCAATAAAATGCAATACACTTAAAAATGGAATTGGTAACTTATACCAACTCTAAAGGACTATAAAATGTGACATATTGGTAACATTAAATTTAATTCACCTAGAGTGCATCAAAGGTCAACATTATAGGTTGATTAAAGAGAGCAATAATATTAATTAAATTAATTGTTGAACTTTATTGTTAGAGACAGTTTAAGTGGATACTGAAACACTTTAAATTGTGTGTTTCAGTTAGCAAAGACTTAGGGAAGGGGAAGGAAACACTGAGTCAGGGCCAAGAGGTTACACTTCAGAGGTTTGTGCACAACAGTTATTTCTTTTGAATTTTCAATTAAAATAAATATTGACAATTTGTATGTTATTGCCTTAATTATGGAAAACTTATTTGAATGGAATTTGGTGGATACTTATTGTTTGAAAAATATTGTAAATGGTTTGAAACCACAGCTATCATGTATATTTGATTGAATTCCTCGCTAGCTTGTCTAGTGGGACGAATTGACTTTGAATTCCCTCTCTGACTGAAGTGTTGAGGTGTGTGCCTGTTGAGGACGAATAGGATGAGTACTCATATTATTGCTAACTAGCTATGTTATTCCTCATTAGCCATCGGCTTTTGGGACGAATTGGACTATGGAATCATGATTAAGCTGTGTGTGTGATTTATTGATATTTATTGTGATATTGTGAAATGGAGTTTAATTCTTTATGACATTCATTGTCTTTTGAATTTAACTATGATTTTAAGTATCCACAGTTCATATAATTTATGGTTTATGGTTTTAAATTGCGTTTTCTGAATGTTGTGCATCACTGAGACATTGAATCAATAATAGTTTTTTCATTGTTGTCGCAGGTAGACAAACGGATAGAACAGTAGAGTAGGCTATTTGTGCTACATTTTGAGATTTCGCCGAGTATATTGAGTATATCATATTTTGTAGTTTTTGTTGTAATGTATGTGCTCTATATGTATATATTGTAATTGGTCTTGAGCAGTTGTAAACTAAAGTTGTAATATATTTATTTCTTATCTCAACTTTTGAACTACTCAGTCCTTTATAGTCTATCCTTGGAAATTGATGTTGAATTGAGTTTCACAAATGTTGAGAAATTTATTGTGTTGAACTATTATTGGATTTTTTTATTGAAGAAATATATACTGGAAGTGCTTTTTACAGGTTTTTGACGAACTATTTTATTCAGAATACAGATGGCATTTTGCCAAAATTTTTACAGAAATTATTGCCACTTTAGATTTGTTAATTGGTTCACTTCAGATAAAAAAAAAAATTTTACACCTGTCAAAAGGGCTCACCACCGTGAAAAGAAATAAGAAAAGTTTTAAAAGCTCTTGTAGTGTATTTAATGGGTTATCAGTGGACGAAGTTTGGTAATTCATTAGGTATACTACAGGATCATGTCATGCCTTACAGAGGGGTAGGGTGTGACATGTTTTAGTGGTATTAGAGCTAGTTTTTAAATTCTGTTTTGACCTGTAATTTGAATATTCTTTCTTCATAGTACAAATGCTCAATGTCATTGTTTGATACATACAGTACATTATATTATAAATATGCACTAACAGGAGGAAACCTCCTTGTGTTATTTGTCCAGGAGGTATAATATCCTCTAATTGACTATGGAAGAAGGGGACAATTCAGTCGGTCAATCAATAGAGGCTGAGCTACAAGGGGAAGCCCCTAGGTGCTATTTGAAAGAAGAGGCTGAGACATCTGACATTGTGGCTAGTACCTTCTCAAATTTTAATCAAGATGTGTTTGTGTTATTTGATCCGGGTTCTACCCATTCCTACGTGAGTACTAGTATCATTGATTGCATTACTGTTCCGTGTACAAAAATGGACCTTGAGGTGCTAGTAACAAGTCCGCTAGGACAGGAGGTCAGGGTCAATAGAATGTATAGGGATTGTCCTTTGGTGATCCAAGGACATATTTTTCTATCTGATCTTATTGAAATGCCCTTCAGAGATTATGATATCATCTTGGGCATGGATTGGCTAGCCATGCATCAAGCCATGATTAACTGTAAACTGAAGACTATCACTTTTGGTCTCCCTCATTATAGTGATGTGGTAATACATGGGGAAAGGCAGTTATTGCCATCAAACATCATTTCCTCTGCATTAGCCAAAAAAATGATTAGAAAGGGGTGTGAATCATACTTGGCACATGTGATAGACACCCAAGTGGGGAGCCCAGCATTGAGGGACATCCCTACAGTATATAACTTTTCAGATGTTTTTCCTGATGAATTGCCAGGATTACCTCTGGAAAGAGAAGTGTAGTTTGAGATTGATGTTATGCCTGGTGTGGATCCAATCTCCATAACACCATACAGAACGGCACCAGCGGAGTTGAAGGAGTTGAAGGTACAGTTACAAGAACTACTTGAAAAGGGCTTTATCTGCCCTAGTGTGTCACCTTGGGAAGCGCCAGTATTGTTTGTTAAGAAGAAAGATGGCACTCTCTGCTTATGTATTGACTACCGGCAGTTGAATAAGGTGACAATAAAGAACAAATATCTATTGCCTCGCATTGATGATCTGTTTGACCAATTGAAGGTTGCAGCTGTATTCTCCAAAATTGATTTGTGATCTAGTTATTATCAGTTGAAAGTGCAAGAGCAGAGTATTCTAAAAACTGCTTTCAGAACTCGATATGGCCACTATGAGTTTCTAGTAATGCCATTCGGGTTAACTAATGCTCCAGCTGCTTTTATGGATATGATGAACACTATCTTCAAACCATATCTTGACCAGTTTGTGGTGGTGTTTATTGATGATATTTTGATATATTCAAGGAATGTAGAGGAGCATGACAGACATCTGGGGATTGTGCTACAGACTTTGAGGGAGAAACAGCTATATGCTAAATTGTTGAAATGTGAATTTTGGCTGAAAGAAATCTCTTTCTTGGGACATGTTGTGTCAGTTGAAGGGATAAAGGTAGATTCCAGCAAAGTAAAAGCTATCCTCAATTGGAAGCCACCTAGGAATATCACAGAAATTCATAGTTTTCTGGGTTTAGCTAGATACTACCACCGATTTGTAAAAGGGTTTTCTATGTTAGCTTTTCCACTGACCAAGCTGCTTCGAAAAGATGTAAAATTTTAGTGGATAGATAAATGTCAGCAGAGTTTTGATGAGTTGAAGAGGTATTTGACTGAAGCTCTAGTCCTTACTTTACCTACCCCGGGTAAAGAATACACAGTTTATAGTGATACTTCTCACAATGGGTTGGTTGTGTACTGATGTAAGATCAGAATGTCATTGCTTATGCATCATGCCAGCTGAAACCGCATGAGAGGAACTATCCAACACATGACTTAGAGCTTGCAGCTATTATTTTTGCTCTGAAGATCTGGAGACACTATTTGTATGGGGAGAAATGCAATATTTACACAGATCACAAGAGCTTGAAGTACCTGGGCACCTAGAAGGAATTGAATTTGAGGCAGAGGAGATGGTTAGAACTGATTAAAGACTATGATTGCATAAAAGACTATCAGCTAGGGAAAGCAAATGTGGTGGTTGATGCCTTAAGTCGCAAGACTATGGCAAGTCTCAGAGTTTCTCCTTTGTCCATGGTACATGAATTGAAAGCACAGCATGCCAGTTTGGAGATTGATGATGAGGGACAGACAGTAGTTGCATGGCATGTACAGCCAGTGTTGATTGATCAGATCAGAATAGTTGCTTTGAGTGATGAAAAATATCAGAAGCTATTGAAAGAAGTCCAGCAGGGCAAGAAACTTGAATTTTCTATGATAGATGATGGTTTACTACTACATCAGGGCAGAATGTGCATTCCTAATGATGTGGAATTGAGACAGATCATCATGAAGGAAGCGCATGAGTCTCTTTTTGCTATGCACCCTGGTGGAACTAAAATGTACAAAGGGCTAAAAGAGCATTACTGGTGGATGGGTATAAAAAAGGATGTAGCTAATTTTGTCTCCAAATGCCTAACTTGTCAGCAAGTGAAGGCAGAACATCAAGTACCAGCAGGTTTGTTACATCCATTGCCAGTACCAGAGTGGAAATGGGAATGGATAATTATGGATTTTGTTATGGGACTTCCGAGGACACAAAATAATCATGATGCAGTATGGGTTATAGTTGATAGACTGACCAAGTCTGCTCCCTTTTTGCCAGTCCAGATGGACTATAGTTTGGAGAGATAGGCCAGATTGTACATAAATGAGATTGTAAAACTACATGGAGTGCCAGTATCGATTGTATCAGACAGAGATTATAGGTTCACTTCTAGATTCTAGGGTAGTCTTCAGAGAGCCCTAGGAACTAGATTGAACTTCAGCATGGCATTCCACCCACAGACAGATGGCTAGTCTGAGAGGGTAATTTAGATATTGGAGGATATGCTATGGGCTTGTGTGATTGAGTTTGAAGGTATTTGGGATACACATGTAACACCCTCACTGTAGCAATTCCACACATTCTACTGTTTCAGTGACCGGTGTCGGTACGGACAGATAGAACGTCTGGAAAAATATTTAAACTAAAGTGAGGAACCATAATTAACTTAAATATTAATAAGAAAAATTTATGAAAAAATTTAGAAATAAAATACAACCAAGTTAAATGAGTTGGTGCCCTAGCGATGGGTAACCCTGTGAGAAGTTGCGGTCCTCCCAACTAGGAGCTCTAAACCCGGGAGAAAATTCATGAAATAATTTTTAAGACTTCAGAGAAGAGTATTGAGGTTTCTATGGCACTAGAATGCCAAGAAAAGGCTTAAAAAGCTTTTTCAATTGGTACAGACAATTTTAGTCTGTTAAGCCAAACGGAGGGCATTTTGGTCATTTCGTCTTCAGAGATGATTTTTGGCCGACTTTTCCAGTTAAGTAAATAATTATTATGACATAAAATATGAATAAATATTGCTAAAAATTAAATTGAAATTGAGTAGAAAAGAAAAGAAAAGAAAATGAATTAAAATTGCAATTTTGAACTCATGCTTATGTCACTAAGCACTCCCACCCAATCACCACTTGACAAAATAAATAAAAGGGATAAAAATGAAGCAAAAATGAGATAAAAACAAAGAAATCTGCTTCATCATCCCCAATCAGCCGAATCAAGAGAGAAAGAGAGAGAAAAGGAAAAGAAAGAAAGAAAGGAAGAAGGAGATGAACAGTAGCAGAAACAGGGATTCAGCAAGGGTAGTATGCTTCTCTTCTGTCCAGGTGAGTTTGGCTCAACATCTACCATTGATTTTTGGATATGTTTGAGGTATGTATGTGTGCAACTTATGGTTAAAATTTGGTGATTGTTCAACGGTTGGATTTGGAGAAATATATTGTTGAACACAGGCTATCTGCAGGTTGAATTCTGAATTTTGGCTACTAAAATTTGAGAAAAATAAATAGTTAGGATGCTTATAAAATTATAAAATTTGGTACAAATGATATTTGGGATGTTGAGGCTGCTGTGTTAAAATTTGGTGAATTTTAGACTTGTGGTTTATGAGAAATAAATTGTTTTGCATGAGCTATTTGAGTAAGACTGATTTCTGCAAAAATTCATATTTTGAAGGGTTGAATGAATATTTTGATATCTCATGATATAGAGATGAGTTAATGCTAAAATTTTTATTGATATTGTATAGAGATGTCTTGAATATATGGTTAAAATTTAGGATTTATCTGACTGTTAGATCATTATATATAAATTTGAATGCACAAGCTGCCAGATTGGGTATTAATGGTTTGTGGATTTGAGATTTATGATAGGAGTTTAGTCCAATTTAAGGGGAAATGCTGTTGAATTTTTATTGGATATTTAATTTGGGAAAGTGAAGTTATAATTGATTATGATTATTATGATTCTAGGAGAAATCTTGAAGAATAACAAGCTCAAGTTTGGTTTCAAAAAGGTTAGTGCTAATTCATCCTTAAAACTTTGTATATATATCATGTGGAGTATGAAATGAGGGTGAAATGAAGAGAATTGAAACAAGTTTTGCATGAATAAATTCCACCAATTTTGGCAGCCTTAGGATACATTAGGGTTTCATTGATTAGATTGAGTTATAGTTGTACATGGCTGCCATTGAACATAAATTAGATACTTTGATTCATTGATTGCATGTATATGGAGAATTGAAATGGTAGAGTTGAGGTTTGGGCACAAATTTGAGATTTTGTTTATGTATTGATGCAAAGAAGTTGTAATGGTTAATTAGTGACCATTTGGTCATGTTTGAGTAGGAAATTGAGTGAATGTTGCCAAGGGAATGGAGGTTAGGCATGCTGTCCAATGTGCCCTGTAGGTCTGGATGTGAGTCCAGCATGTTTGGACAGCTATAACTTGAGTTTTGTAGGTTCAATTGGTGCAAGGCCAATTGGACATGAAATTAGACACATAACGACATAACTTTGATGGAGGAACCCTATCCAGAAACCAAACGTAGGATGCCCTAAAAATTGACCAAATCCGGGTGACCAACATGTTGTCCCTAGAAAATGACTAAATGAACAGTATTTATTCAAATCATCATAACACAGTGTAGAAAAGTTCAATTGATCTGAAATTGTACCAGCAGAAAGGTGAGACATAGCCCTACAACTTTCATGAAGAACACAAATCCAAATTCTAAACATAACCTAGTCAAATTGCTACCCAAACTTAGGTCACCAAATTTGGTAGAACCAAATTGCATAGAAATTCTAGGTACAGGTCAATATGGCCAATTATGGTAAAATGATCATAACTTGAGCTACAAAACTCCAAATAGAGTGATTCAAAAAAATGAATTAAAGAAGACACAATAAGGAACAACTTTGATGAAGAAAGGTTAGCCCAGTTTTCACTGTAAAATTGTCCAATGGAACAGTAAACTTAGGTAATAAAAACTGAAAATTTAGAAATGTATCTAGGGGACTTTAAATTGTAATTGGCAATTAATACTAGTAAATGTAAAACTCAAAATGTGGGATTTTGGTGTAATTAGAATTAACATATCCATTAAATATGAAAAAGTCAACATTTTTGTTGACTGATAAGGTGAATAGTAATCAAAATGATTAGCAAATTAAGATAAAGACCTAGAACCAATTCTAAGCATAAATGCTTATGACAAATGTGGACTATGCATCCTAGTCAAAATTGTTAAAGGAAAATTAAGGCCATAAATTTGAAACCTATGAAATGTTCATGGATTACTTGAAACATGAAAAATAAGTCACCTAATTGATATGAATAGATAGTTAGGGCTTATATGCCCATCACAAATAGAATTCATAAAATATTAGTAAGTCAACTTGAAATGTAAAATTTGTAATTACATAAGTAGATTTTTGAATGTATAAATGAGAAAGGAAAAATGTTTTGAATACAATGGTACATGTGAACCATTGTTTTGAATTGTAATCAATATGAATGACATAATGAATGAATAAATGAACCATATTAATGTATGAATGAGACATTAGTTCTCGTTATTATAGAAAGGAAAAGTACATTGAGTACAATGGTATAAAAGGATAACTGATGTGAATTGTGATCATATAAATGATCAAATGAATGTATAAATTATAATTGAAATTTATCATGAAATAATGAAGTCATAAAACACAATATATTAATATTTAATGATATTATATGCCCTTGTATTGCCTAGACATGTATGTCAGATTGGATAGTTTGGCATGCCAATAGGGTATTGTTTTAGCAGTACAGCGAAAGGCTTTATGCCTATATTCATGGCTTTATGCCTGTACTCATGGCTTTTATGCCCGCACTCATGGCTTTTACACCCGATTATGTGATATCATGGCTTTTTAGCCATACTGACTGCATATGTGGTTGACATTCTGCGTCCCATGATATGACAGCCCGAGGCACCGCGGTGTCCAGTGCCAATGACCCGTTATCCAGTTTAGTCAGCCTATCATAGGTTACTTGGGCAATGTAAATTATTAAAATTATTTAAGAACATTAGTAATTAAAAATATTAGAAAGTATTGAATGAAATAAGAGAAAAAAAAAATATTAGCAATGGAAACATAATTGAATCAAGTAATACAAATGAAATTTTCAGAATTGTAGGAACCGAAAATACAATACTCCTAGAATTACTTTGTATATCGAATATTATTACTGTATAAACTCAGTACTTCCAAAGAGAAACAAATTAGCATATAAGATAGATAATACTAGAAACATCATAGTAAATCAAATTGATTCCTGAATACTTAAATTATGCTCTATTTTTTTTTTCTCTTTATTTGTATATATTATTTTCTTATTATATTATTGCACCACTAAGCAGCAATGCTTAGCGCGATGGATTTGTTTCCTCGCGCAGGTACTTTGACTGAGATTTTTGGAGTCCAGATCTGCAGAAGTGTCAGAAGTGTTCAAGTTGTCACCTCCTCAGCAATGCATGTAGATAGGGCTCACAAAAGTTATTTTATGTATTTATAATTAGTTATCATGTTGAAATATAAATTATGAAATTGTAATTAATTTATGTATTATGTAAATTGTAAATTATGTAATTAATGGAAATTTGAAATTTTTGGTATATGAAATGAGCATGAATGAATATGCATGGTAATGAATAAGAATCGAAATGTATGGACACTATCAGAAATGATGATGCATGAAATGATGAGATGATTATGAGAATTATTGATGAGACTTTTATTTTAAAATATTATTGAAAATTTCAAGCAGATGAATAGTGAAATACGTCAAACGTTAATAAAATAGGAAAAACTCTGTTAGTTTCTCAGTCGAAAAATAATTGATATTAAAAGATAATAACTTGAAAATGATTAAAGGAATAAAGTAAGATAAGATAGGGTGCTCTGGCACCGAATGTAGCACACTTTGCTCGGCTACACTATAGTCGGGTGAGGGGTGTTACAACACACTTGCCTTTGATTGAGTTTGGTTATAACAATAGCTACCAATCAAGCATTGGAATGCCTCCATATGAAGCTTTATATGGCAGAAAGTGCAGAACTCCCCTATGTTGCGATGAAGTAGGTGAAAGGAAGATGATTGGGCCAGAAATTATTCAGCAGACAGAGGAAAAGTTTAGATTGATCAGAGAATGACTCAAGGCTGCATCAAACTTTCAAAAGTCCTATGTTGATATGAAGAGAAGAGATATTGAATATGCAGTGGGCGATAAGGTATTCCTCAAAGTTTCTTCTTGGAATAGGATTATGAGATTTAGCAGAAAGGGAAAACTGAGTCCTCGCTTTATCGGACCATATGAGGTTCTGGACAGAGTGGGTCCTTTGGCATATCGGTTTGGCATTAGCTCCAGAGCTAGAAAGGATACATAGTGTCTTCCATGTGTCCATGTTAAGGAGGTACAGATCTGACCCATCTCATGTTCTATCAGTTGAAGAGATTGAGGTAAATCCAGACCTCTCATATGAGGAAGAACCCATTGAAATTCTGGCATATGAGGTGAAGCAGCTGAGAAATCTAGACCTCTCAAACAGATACCCCTGGTTAAAGTGCTATGGAACCATCATTCAAGCCAGGAAGCTACTTGGGAACGTGAAGAGGACATGAGGAGACAGCACCCACAACTGTTTAGAGACTGATTCCAAGTAAAATTTCGAGACAAAATTTATTTTAAAGGGGGGAGAATTGTAACACCCCTATGTTCGGTAGTGCATTCTACTATTCCGGTGACCAGTGTCTGTCCAGACAGCTAGGATGCCTAGAACTATATTTAAATGTTAGTGAGAAGACATAAAATAATGAAATATAAGAAAGGAAAATAAAAGAAAAACAAAGGAAAAATAATAGCAATGAAATGTAATCAAGTTAAACGAGCCGAAAACCGCAGCGATGGGTGACTGCATCGGGAAGTTGTAGCGTGGACCGTTGACTAGCCCTGGACCGCGGGGAACCCTGGAAAATATTTTTAAGACTTAAACAAATATCTATTGAAGTATAAATGATATTAGAAATGTCAAAGAAAAATTAAGAAATTAGTACAAAGAAAAACAAGAAATTGAGAAACTGACAAAACACGGTGTTACTGAAAAATAAGGAATACAACCTGAATAGGGGCATTATGGTCAATTGACACCTCGAGTTGACTTTTGACCTCAATTTCCATTAAAAATAAGTGGTATTACACCTTGAAAATATCATGAAAAATAAAAATATAGTACATAATGTAAATAGTGGAAGTAATGAGGCAAACTTGCAAAATTTGGAAACTTAGAATAAATAAATCATTTCCTAAAGTTAGTGCTCCACTAACTTACCTTGTCAGACACCTTATTAAGCATTTGGACAGATTAAACTCATCTTCAACCTTCAGAAATCACATCAGCTGAAACCCTCCCAAAGAAAGCTCCCATGGCCGCCCACATGCATGGTACACTCCACCCATTTTCAAGCCAAATTTCTTCTACTTGTCTTCATTAAATTTAACCTCCACACCTTGGGCAGCACTTAGGGAACAAGAAAGAAGGAATTTGGTGGAGTTTTGAGGAAGTCCACTTGAGGTACATGTCCATTCTTCATCCTTTCTCCATTAAAGCTTGTGTGGGTGTTGTGGTGAATGGATTTATGGAAGGAAAGTTGAAGTTTGATGAGTTAGGATGATATTACATTTCGGTAGCCATGGTAGTTCAATATGTGTAACTTGTATCTACATGTAAGTGGTAGTTTAAGGTTTGAATTAAGTGCTTATATGTATTGAAGTTGAATTCCATGTATAAAGTTTGAATGGTAAGCTTGAAAAGTGAAAATGGAAGTTTGATATGTATGTGTATTTTTTTAGCAGCCTCATGATGAAGATTAAAGTGTTTAAATTCATGAAAAGGTTGTTCAATTATGGTAATAGAAGTGGGAGCTTATGTGTATGATTGAGTAGAGAATAAATGTGTAATTTGATGATGGAAATTATATGTAATAATTAGGAGTGTTTATGTGTATATATTGTTGGATTTGGACTTTGTGAATTATGATTGCATTTGGTGTACTGTGAAATTGTTATATTCTGTCCAAGTTGACCTATAATGCAAAGAAATGAATGGTTATGGTTAGTACCAAATGTAGAATGGTTTGGGGAAGTGAAGATGTAGTTGGTAAATATGTATTTGATTTGGTGTTTGAGAGGCATGTAGAGGGCAGTGTGCAAATGAGCTTATAACCCTAAGTGTGTCACTCCAATTGGTATGAGACCAATTGGAGGTGAAACTAGGCACAAAATGTGCCAACTTTCATCGAGAAAGCCTACCTAAATTCTATCCAGAAAGTGACTTGAGAATTGACCAAATCCGGATTAGTGACTTTAAAAATCTAAAAATTGACTATTTGGACAGCAGTTAGTGTTTTGGCCATAACTCACTCAAAACAGGTCCAATTAACATGAAATTTATACTATTGATAGCTTAGACATAGAGCTACAACTCTTATGAAGACACCAAAGCCCAGAAATGACCATAAGCAAGTCAAAATGCTTGCAGAATTTCGGGTATAAAAACTTTCAGAACCGAAAATGACCTAAAAATGACCTAAGTTTGCCATTTTAGTGTAATCTGACCAGCAATAGTAAAATGACCATAACTTGGTCTAGTAAACTCCAAGTGACTTAAAATTTACAGCAAAAGTTCACTAAGACATAGACCTACAAGTTTGTAAGTCAGACCAGAAATCGAAAACCGAGGGATTTAGGTCATCCGGCAAGGTCAAAATAGCATACCGAAATCCGATAAATTGCAATAAAATGCAATGCACTTAAAAATGGAATTGGTAACTTATACCAACACTAAAGAACTATAAAATGTGACATATTGATAACATTAAATTTAATTCACCTAGAGTGCATCAAAGGTCAACATTATAGGTTGACTAAGGAGAGCAATAATATTAAATAAATTAATTATTGAACCTTATTATTAGAGACAGTTTAAATGAGTACTGAAACACTTTAAATTGTGTGTTTCAGTTAGCAAAGACTAAGGGAAGGGGAAGGAAACACTGAGTCAGGACCAAGAGGTTACACTTCAGAGGTTTGTGCACAACAGTTATTTCTTTTAAATTTTCAATTGAAATAAATATTGACAATTTGTATGTTATTGCCTTAATTGTGGAAAACTTATTTGAATAGAATTTAGTGGATACTTAGTGTTTGAAAAATATTGTAAATGGTTTGAAACCATAGCTATCATGTATATTTGATTGAATTCCTTGCTAGCTTGTCTAGTGAGACGAATTGACTTTGAATTCCCTCTATGGCTGAAGTGTTGAGGTGTAACACCCCTATTTGTATAGCCTGGTATATTTCACTATTCCGGTGACCGGAGTCGGTCCGGACAATTAAGGGGATTTGAACCACACTTAAGAAAACTAGATAAGCTATAAACACAAATAATTAGTAATTGCTAATTAGTTAAGTATAAATAAGAAAAACAGAACATAAGAAGTTAAATAAGCCGAGAGTCACAGCGATGGGTGACCTTCTCAGGAAGGATTGCGAAGTCGATTTAAACTCAAATTTTAAACCGTAAAATGTAACGCTGCGGTCCTTAGGACTATTACAAACACAATGGAAAAGAGAAAATCATGAAAAAGAATTGTTAAGCCAGTCAAATAATTAGGTCAGGGAGCCGGAAGAAATATTGAATTATTTGCAAACTGGGTTGAACTGGGGATGGGCAATTTGGTCAATTGACCACGAGAGCTGACTCCTGACCTAACTGTCAAATAAAATCAGAGAAAAGAAAATTTCAGAATCAGAAATTAAATTAAAGAACTAATGGAAAAAAATAAATAGAAAAAAAAGGGAAATGAAAAAGGTGAAAAGAGATGACATCATGCATGACATCATGCATGATGCCATAAATATTATAATTAAAAATTAAAATTATGGTGATTTATGGTCTTCCATAAGACATAAAAAAAAAGAAAAAGAAAAAAAAAAGAAAAAGAAAAAGTTTATTACATCACCCTTATGACATCATCATGATGTCAAAATTCATTTTAATTTAATTACTTCAATTGACTAAGTCAAATTATGGATAAATATACACAAACAAGAAAAAAAAAAAGAGAAAGAAAATCATTTTGGGTCTTCATTTTTACCATTGCCATCTCTCACCTATCCCTTGTCTCTCTCTCAAAATTTCCTCCATGAAAGCTTATTCTTAAGCTTTCTGAACACTAAATTTTACCATAAATCCTTTAATTTTCTTGAAGAAAAATTATAAGCAAACCTTGAAAAGAAGGTTAAAGGAGAAAGAAAGAAGAAAAAGTTGAGAGAATTGAAGATTGAAAAGCTTCATTCAAGGTTAGTAGCTAAACTTGGAATTTATAGTTTAATTATTGTATTTATAGCTTAACTAACTTAGAATTATGCTTAAAATGAAATGAAAATAATTGTTGGAGGACTAGAAGTAATTTTGGCTAGCTAGGGTTTGATATGAATATACATGTATTTTGATGGAATTAAAATTGTATCTAAGCTTGATTGAGTTGAGGAAGTATGTTATAGGTGTTGAATTGATTAAATGTAACAAATTGAATGAACTTGTCACACCTTACCCCTCCGTAAGGCATAACATGATCCCGTAGAATACTTAAAGAACTACCGAACTTCACCTACCGATAACTCATTAAGTACCCTACAAGGGATTTTAAAATAATTTTCTTACATTTTAGAGGTAGTTAGCATTTTGGTAGGAATTAAAAACCATTTATTCAAAGTTTAAATATTAGTAAAAAAATTTTGTCCATTTAAATTTTGCCGCAAATTTTATAAAAATTTTGATAGAGTTCCGTTTATAATTGGAGAAAACAGTTCTTCAAATACCTGAGAAAAACACTTCCAAAAATTTTTCACAACTCCCAACCTCCAATAAATCTCAATCATCTCAATTCAAATCACTTCAAAGTAATTCCACAATACAAATCAAAATTCATAATCTCAAAATATTTGATACTTCATTCACGAGGCATAAAACATGAAATTCACATGTACAAATATTAAATTTACAGAAGGAAATCCAAAATAATATTATTACAATTTATTTACAACTGCTCAACTTTCATTGATACATACAACATTTCTATATTTACATCAAATTATCTACAAGGGTATAAAATAATACCCGTACAAAATGATTGATGTGATCCACAATTCGATAGCAGCTCACTCTGCTGCTCTCTCCTTGCTCTTATCTGCGACAACAAAATAAGCTATCGCTGAGTATAAAAATACTCAGTGGTGCACAATAAAAATTTAAAATGCAATACATAAATCAATCATTGGTGAAACACAATTTAAATATTTCTCAAATTATCAAAGCTCATAATAACACAATTTAGTCAAACAATTTCATAAACACAGTGTCGCCAAAGTCATACACAACTTAAGCCATGACACAAAATTTCCGATCAATGCCGTGTTGTACACCACGAAAAAGCAATCTACAACCCCATTAATCGAAATCAATAAGGGAGGTGGCTAGCTAGCTAATGAGTACTCATCCGATCTCAA
Organism: Hevea brasiliensis; assembly: GCF_030052815.1. Classification (NCBI taxonomy): domain Eukaryota; kingdom Viridiplantae; phylum Streptophyta; class Magnoliopsida; order Malpighiales; family Euphorbiaceae; genus Hevea; species Hevea brasiliensis. The sequence continues at coordinate 36,374,247 of NC_079499.1, read as the reverse complement.
CCTCAACTGGCAAGCCAGAGAGGGAGGAAAATAAACGATCTCAACCCCATAAATGGAGGAGGAATAATGTGATACTGTCATGCTAAGTGTGAATATAAAATCAATTCAAAACAATTTATTCAAATAATTTACTGAAAATCTGGTAAAATTTCAAAGTCATATTCACAATCATAAGTGGCAACACAATTCATAATTAACTCAAAGAAAATCAAATTTTCAAGAATCATATATTTAAACAACAATTACTGTGCACAGACCTGACGTGAGCCGCCTCTAGGCCTTGACTCAGTCTCTCAAAGCTTCCAAGTCTTGTTCAGCTGAAACACACAATTTCACAGTGTTTCAGTACCATAACTTAGCATAAATCCAAAAATAAATTTCACTTCATTTTTACCTAGCTTTAATGTGCTAATTTCGAAGTTCTCGAATTTTTTTGTGTTTCGAGTTACTATTCACTATACTATTCAAGTCAAATTGTTGACTTTTTAAGGCTTAATAGGTATGGGAACTCCAACTTCACCCACATACCACATTTTGGTCATTAAATTTGTTGGTTTTGGTCATTTTCTCAAAGCTTAAATCCTTTTGGCCAAATTGTCAAATTTTCAGTTTTGGTGCTCCCAATTGCACTGTTCCATTGGTCAATCTACTGTTAGAATTTGGCAAACCTTCCTTCATATAAAATGTTCCTTATTGTCTTAAGTTTATTCTCATTTTTTGATCACGCTAATTGGAGTTTTGTAGCTCAAGTTATGGCCATTTGAAATAGGGCTGCCGGATTGGAAACAACCCAGATTTTCTGGACAAATTTTGGTGCTGGCAGATTTGGGTCACCAACTTGGGGTGGCCAAATGGCTTGGTTGCTGGCAGAATTTGGACTTGTGTTCTTCATGAAAGTTTTAGGTCTATATCTCATCTAACAACTGGTAAAATTTTAGGTCAATTTGACCTGCCTAGCTCGAGTTATGACCTAATGAACAAATACTGTTCATTTGGTCAATTTGTACAGTGGCAGACTGCTCTTATTCAACTTTGGTCAATTTGTTCACTAGGTTTTGGTCACTTTTTGGGCATGGTTCCTAAATGAAAATTGTGTCATTTTATGTCTATTTTCATCCCCAATTGGTACCATATCAATTGGACTTGTAAAATTTCAGTTTGGGTCCTTCAAAGTTGACTTGGTCATGCTGCCAGCAGCATGACCATATACCCTCCGAATTTGGCTTCAATTCCAGCAATTCAAACACAACTCATTTGGTCACAATTGACCATTTTTCACTTCACAATAGGTCAAACATTCCATTTACTCATTTCTTACATTTTTGGTTCACAAACCCTAAGTCCCAAAACCCTAACTCACTTAATTGTTGCAATTAACTAAATTCAAAGCTCTCAACCATAATCAATCAACTAATGGAGGTCCATAAACTCATTTAAATCCATCAAACCATACAAAATCATGCTCCCCTTCAAGCTGGCCGAAAATTCAGTTTGGTCCTCCCCCCATATTTTTATTTCATTTCATTAGTTTCTAAGCTCATTTCAATAACTAATGATGCATTTAATTAACTAATTGATAGTTAAGAGACTAACCTTTGCTTAGATCCTCAAATCTCAATCTTTTGTTCTCCTTTCTTCTTTCAATCTTCTTCTTAAGTTGAGATTACAAGCTCTAGTAAGGTTTTTAGGGGAGTTATTAAGATTAAGTGGAGAAATTAAAGCTTGAGTGCAAGCTTTAATGGAGAAATTTTCATGGAGATTTATGGAGAAAGTGGGGCGGCAAGAATGGGAAGAAGAGAGCTTTCTAAATTTTCTTTTATTTTTTTTTCTTTAATAAATTTGTCTTATGGAAGACCACAAAATCTAATTTAATAAATAAATTAATTAATTTTTTTTATGGCATCATGCATGAGGTCATGCATGATGTCATCACCTTTACTTTTTCATTTTCCCTTTTTTTTTCTTTTTTATTTTTCTATTAGTTCTTTAATTTAATTCTCGATTCCAAAATTTTCTTTTCTCCTATTTTATTTGATAGTTAGGTCAGGAGTCAGCTCTCGAGGTCAATTGACCAAATTGCCCCTCGCCGGTTCATCCCGGTTTGCAAATAATTCCATATTTCTTCCGACTCCCTGACCTAATTATTTGACTGGCTTAACAGTTCTTTTTCGTGATTTTCTCTTTTCCACTGTGTTCATAAGGGTCCTAAGGACCGCAGCGTCACATTTTACGGTTTGAAATTTGAGTTTAAAATGACTTCGCAGTCGTTCCCGAGGAAGTCACCCATCGTTATGACTCTCGACTTGTTTAACCTCTTATGTTCTGTTTTTCTTATTTATACTTAACTAATTGAACATTACTAATTATTTGTATTTGTGGCTTTTCTAGTTTTCTTAAGTATGGTTCTAATCCCCTTAATTGTCCGGACCGACTCTGGTCACCGGAACAGTGAAATATACCAGGCTATACAAATAGGGGTGTTACAATTCTCTCCCCCCTTAAATAAATTTCGTCTTGAAATTTTACCTGGTATCAATCTCTGAACAGCTGTGGGTGTTGTCTCCTCATATCCTCCTCTTGTTCCCAAGTAGCCTTCTGGCCCGAATGATGATTCCACAGCACTTTTACCAATGGTATCTGCTTGTTCCGTAGCTGCTTCACTTCATAAGCCAGAATCTTTATGGGTTCTTCTTCATATGTGAGGTTTGGATTCACTTCAATTTCTTCTACTGGTAGTACATGAGATGAGTCTGATCGATATCTCCTCAACATAGACACATGGAAGACGTTATGTATCTTCTCCAACTCTGGAGGTAGTGCCAAACGATAAGCCAAAGGACCCACTCTTTCCAATACCTCATATGGCCCGATAAAACGAGGACTTAGTTTCCCCTTCCTGCCAAATCTCATAATCCTCTTCCAAGTAGAAACCTTGAGGAAAACTTTCTCTGAGGAAAACTTTCTCACCCACTGCATACTCAATATCCCTTATTTTCAAATCAATATAGGACTTCTGATGGTCTGATGCAGCTTTAAGTCGATCTTTAATCACCCTGATTTTCTCTTCAGTCTGTTGAACAATTTCGGGTCCAGTCATTTTTCTTTCACCCACGTCATCCCAACACAACGGGGTTCTACATTTTCTGCCATACAAAGCTTCATATGGAGGCATCCCAATGCTTGATTGGTAGCTGTTGTTGTAAGCAAACTCAATCAAAGGCAAATGTGTATCCCAACTACCCTCAAACTCAATCACACAAGCCCGTAGCATGTCCTCCAAGATCTGAATTACCCTCTCAGATTGGCCATCTGTCTGTTGGTGGAATGCAGTATTGAAGTTCAATCTAGTTCCTAGGGCTCTCTGAAGACTACCCAAGAATCTAGAAGTGAACTTAGGATCTCTATTTAATACAATGGATACTGGCACTCCTTGAAGTCTCACAATCTCATCAATGTACAACCTGGCCAATCTGTCTAAACTGTAGTCCATTCGGACTGGCAGAAAATGAGCAGATTTAGTCAGTCTGTCGACAATGACCCACACTGCATCATGACTCTTCTGTGTCTTTGGAAGTCCCATCACAAAATCCATTGTTATTCTCTCCCATTTCCATTCTGGCACTGGTAGTGGATGTAATAACCCAGTTGGTACTTGATGCTCTGCCTTTACTTGCTGACAAGTCAGGCATTTGGATACAAACTCTGCCACATCTCTTTTTAAACCCATCCACCAGTAATGCTCCTTTAGCACTCTATACATTTTTGTACCACCAGGGTGCATGGCAAAAGGAGACTCGTGTGCTTCCTTCAAAATGATCTGCCTAAAATCAACATCATTAAGAACACATATTCTACCCTGGTGTAGCAGTAGACCATCATTTCTGATTGAGAACTCTGGTTTCTTGCCCTGCTGAACTTCTTCCAACAGCTTATGATACCTTTCATCATTCTGAGCAGCCATTCTGATCTGATCAATTAACACTGGCTGTACATGCCATGCAATTGCTGTCTGCCCCTCATCATTAATCTCTAAACTGGCATGTAATGATCTCAACTCATGTACCAAAGACAAAGGGGTAACCTGTAGACTTGCCATAGTCTTGCGACTTAAGGCGTCAGCCACAACATTAGCTTTCCTTGGCTGATAGTCTATTAGGCAATCATAGTCTTTTATCAACTCTAACCATCTCTTCTGTCTCAAATTAAGCTCTTTTTGGGTGCCCAAATACTTCAAACTCTTATGATCTGTGTAGATGTAGCACTTCTCCCCATATAAATAATGTCTCTAGATCTTAAGAGCAAACACAATGGCTGTAAGCTCCAAGTCATGTGTCGGATAATTTCTCTCATGCAGTTTCAGCTGGCGTGATGCATAGACAATGACATTTCGATCTTGCATCAACACACAACCTAATCCATTGTGAGAAGCATCGCTGTAAACTGTATATTCTTTACCCGGTGTAGGTAAAGTCAGAACTGGAGCCTCTGTCAAGCATCTCTTCAATTCATCAAAACTTTGCTGGCATTTGTCTGTCCACTGAAATTTCACATCCTTTCTAAGTAGCTTGGTAAATGGAGATGCCAACATGGAGAATCCCTTCACAAATCGACGGTAGTATCCAGCTAACCCTAGAAAACTATGAATCTCTGTGACATTTCTGGGTGGCTTCCAATTAAGGACAACTTCAATCTTACTTGGATCTACCTTGATGCCCTCTTCTGATACTACATGCCCCAAGGAAGATATCTCCTTTAGCCAAAATTCACACTTCGACAATTTGGCATATAGTTGTTTCTCTCTCAAAGTCTGCAGTACAATCCGCAGATGTCTATCATGCTCTTCTGCATTCCTCGAATAGACCAATATATCATCTATGAATACCACAACAAACTAGTCGAGGTATGGTCTGAAGATAGTGTTCATCAGATCCATAAAAGCAGTCGGAGCATTAGTTAACCCAAATGGCATGACCAAGAACTCATAATGACCATAGCGGGTTCTGAAGGCAGTTTTAGGTATACTCTGCTCTTGTACTTTCAGCTGATAATAACCTGATCTCAGGTCAATTTTGGAGAACACAGCTGCACCTCTCAACTGATCAAATAAGTCATCAATGCGGGGCAATGGATATCTGTTCTTTATTGTCACCTTATTCAACTGCCGATAGTCAATGCATTACCGGAGAGTGCCATCTTTCTTCTTAACAAACAACACCGGCGCTCCCCAAGGTGATACACTAGGGCGGATGAAGCCCTTGTCAAGCAGTTCTTGCAACTGTACTTTCAATTCTTTTAGTTCTACTGGTGCCATTCTGTATGGCGTTATGGAGATTGGGTCCACACCAGGCATAACATCAATTTCAAACTGCACTTCTCTTTCTGGAGGTAATCCTGGCAATTCATCAGGAAATACATCCGGAAAGTCACATACAGTAGGAATGTCCTCCAATGTTGGACTCCCCACTTGGGTATCTATCACATGTGCCAAGTACGCCTCACACCCTTTCCTAATCATTTTTCTGGCCAGTGCAGCTGAAATGATGTTTGAAGGCAATAACTGCCTCTCCCCATGTATTACTACATCACCATACTGAGGAAGACAAAAAGTGATCGTCTTGATCTGATCAATCATTGCATGATGCCTGGCTAACCAATCCATGCCCAAGATAATGTCATAATCTCTTAAGGGCATTTCAATTAAATCAGACAAAAAAGTGTGTCCTTGGATCACCAAAGGACAGTCCCTATATAGTCTATTTACCCTAACCTCCTGGCCTAATGGACTAGTTACTAGCACATCATAGTCCATTGGTACACAATGAATAGCAGTAGAGCACATCACACTAGCACTAACATATGAGTGTGTGGAGCCAGGATCAAATAACACATATACATCTTGGTCAAGGATGGAGAAAATACCAGCTACTACATCTGATGTTTCAGCTTCCTCCCTCTGACGCATGGTATACACTCTGACTAGTGCTCAACTGGGTACTGGCTGGTTAACAGTGCTTTGACTTCCAGGAGTGTTGCCAGGACCCCTACCTCTGCCTCTACCTCTAGCAGCTGACTGTGACCCTCTAGGTGCAGAGAGTTGGGCTGATCCTTCAGATGTAGCAAAAGATCCAGACCGGCGCGGACTAGTGCAATCCTTAGCGAAATGTCTGCTCCCTCCACAATTAAAACATGCACCGGTGCCCTTGAAACAAACCCCACCATGAGTTCTACCACAAGTTTCACACTGCCGGACTGATAGAGATCCTCGAGAAGCTTGTTGGGTCGGCTGACCAGACCGGGGTGGTCTTTGGCCAGAAAATCTGCCTCTACCGGATCTACGGGAGCTGGATCCCCCAAACTGTTTCCTCTTTCTAGAACCACTCTCAGATGCTTGTCCCATAATCTTTTCAGTCTTATCTTTTTCTTTTGTACCCTTCTTCACTGCCCCTTCTGATTCTATCCTTTCCAGTTCCAGGGCCTGTGAGATCAATTCAGTGAAATTCTGATGTCGAAAGCCCACGAATTGCATTCTCAAATTCGGCCTTAATCCGGACTCAAACCTCTTACATCTGTCTCTGGGGGTGGAGACTAAGCTTCCAGCATAGTGGCTTAGCCTTGAGAAGTCTCTTTCATATTCTGCTATTGTTCGGTCCCCATGTTTCAAACTCAGGAATTCTTTGTCACACCCTACCCCTCTGTAAGGCATAACATGATCCCGTAGTATACCTAATGAATTACCAACTCCGTCTACTGATAACCCATTAAATACACTACAAGGGATTTTCAAAACTTTTCTTACTTCTTTTACAGTGGTGAGCACTATTTACAGGTGTTAAAACCTTTTTGAGCTGAAGTGATAGAATTGACACATTTGAATTATTTGAAATTTCTATAAAAATTTTGGCAAAGTGCCCTCTGTATTTTGGATAAAACAGTTCTTCAGAAAACCTGTAAAAAAAACACTTCAATATGTATTTGCAAATTTCAGCTCCAACATTTTTCTCAACACAACATTTTTCTCAACTCAAATCCGCAGTGATTTTTCAAAGACTGAGATACAAGAAATATAAAACAAAACTATTCAAGTAAATGAAATCTCAAATTTACATTTACAATAATTTACATTTAATTACATACCAAAATATTTTACAAGAGTTTCTATACAACTGCTCAAATAATTTACATACATATTATTACATGCATACATCAAAACCTGTGTACATGGGTATACCTATGATATACCTGGAGCTGATCTGAATATATCTTCAAGGAAATTTACTTACTGGTCTATGCTCTTCTTACCTGCGACAGCATACAAAGCTATCGCTGAGTGGTGAACTCAGTGATGCACAACTATAATTTAAAACATAGTACAATATACATTGACAAATTTTACAGTAAATAATTTGAGAATCTGAATACTGATCAAATTTCACAACTCAAAATACTCATTGCCAATAATGTAGATCATTTGTATAAATGACTTGGATCATGAAATTCAATTTATCAAATCATAACTAACCATTTAGGTAATTCCAACAAAATCAATTATACATAAATCATAATTGAAATCACAATTCCTTACCATTCAAAAGCCATTCTGTATCTCAAAAATCATTATGTATCTCAAATATCATATTGTATCTCAAAAGTCATTATGTATCTCAAAAATCAATCTTTATCTCAAAAATCATTATGTATCTCAAAAATCAATATGTATCTCAAAAATCATTATGTATCTCAAAAATCAATCTTTATCTCACTAACTATGCAAGACTAATCCGAAAGGGCCATATTCGATGTGATTCTAACTCCCTATGGTCGGGGAGGTCGAATCTGATTCTAACTCCCTATGGTCGGGGAGGTCGAATCATCGTGCACAGTACCATCACAATAATGAATCTTCCGCAAGGGCCATAACGATAAAATAAACTTAGATCTAACCTCAAATCAGAGGAAAATCTAAGCCTGTGCACGTACCATGGTAATCAAAACACAACTCACTCCATTGTCTTCTCAACAAATGAGAGAGACGGGTAATAACCTAGTCAAGCATCTATAGTAAGATATAAAACAATATTACAATCCATTTAGTGAGCATAAATCACAATATAATTCGATTCAAATTCAATTCTAATATCCAATAATTTTTATGCTCATCACAATTCAAATTTTAAATTTGCATTTTTCCATGAAAATTACCATCACAATTCAAAACATGTTCTATCACAATTTTCCAAAACATAATTTATTCAATCCATAACAATGCTTAATACTTATGGAAATACCATTTCACAAAGCTAAATTCATACATACTATAACAATTTTCAATAATCATTGAATTAAATCCAATGCTTGTTAAACATAATACATAAGAAAATATGTCATTTAATCATATGAAATATTCAAAACAAAATCAGTTAAAAACTAGTTGTGCACAAACCTCTGATGACTGTCTCCTGGTCTGGACTCAGTGTTTCCTTCCCTTTTGCTGAGTCCTTGTTAACTGAGAAACACAATTTGAAGTGTTTCAGTGCTAAATTAAACTGTCTCTATCGATGGTGTTTGGTAAATAATGCACTGAACTCAATTATTCACTTAATCACCTAATATACCAACCCTCATTGCGTTTTAGGTAAATTAGGTCTTAGTGTCGTTAATATGTCACATTCGATAGGGTTTTAGGTTTGGTACGTTTTACCAAAGTCATTTCCTTGTTTAGTGCATTTTAGTGCAAATTGCTGGATTCCGGGATACTGGATTGACCTAACCGGACGATCTAGTTCCCTTGGTTTTCGGGTCTCGGTCGAAACTACAAACTTGTAGATCTAGGTCTTATTGCACGCGGGGCAAAATTTCAGGTCAATCCGAGTTAAGTAGACCATGTTATGGTCATTACACTCTTGCTGGTCAAATGGAACAATTTTAGGTCAATTTGGTCAACTCTGGTTCGGCCAGTTTTTGGACCCGAACTTGTGCAAGCTTTTTGACTTGCTTCTGGTCATTTCTGGGTTTTGGTGTCTTCATAAGACTTGTAGGTATCGGTCTTAACTATCCATGGTTAAAATTTCAGGTCAATTGGACCTGTTTTGAGTGAGTTATGGCCTAAATACTCACTGCTGCCCAAATGGTCAGTTTTTAGGTCTCAAGTGTACCTAATCCGAATTGGTCATTTTCTTAGGTCACCTTGCAAGCAGAATTTTGGTATGGTTTCTCAATGAAAGTTGGCACATTTTGTGCCTAGTTTCACCTCAAATTGGTCTCATACCAATTGAGGTTACACATTTAAGGTTATAGGCTAAAATGTACACTGCCCTTGATTACTTTGCTTAACACACATCAACTACACACATTTACTTTGCAATTTGTTTACTTCCCTACCAATCTGTTTTGGTACATTAACCACAGTATAATCTACTTTACATTGACATTATTTTGGGCAGATTACCATTACCCTCAACACACCAAATATAATTCACATTTACAATATCTCAATACCATTACATACACACCTAAACACCACTAATTCTCACATACACTTTACACAATAATTTCATACACATATCCTTCATTCCTTAATGCCACAATTCTGCCAACACTCCCATGAATATACACATTTATTCAAGTGTCCCCAAGGCTGCCGCAATTGTCCTTCAACACCACATTGCCCTACAATCCATCAATTCCCATCCAAGTGCCAAAATCACCATATATATGTGAAATAATTCATTAGGATATTAATTTACCATGATCAACATTATTTCTCATCAATTATATGCATAATAAATCATCAAATGTGTGACCCCATGGCTGTCCAAAAATGGCTATCTCAATAACTATTTAAACTTCAAAATTTCCTTCACAAAACTAACACCCATAACATAAACATAAAGTTTAACAAGAAAATTCTCAAAAATGCAAACTTACCTTTAATTGTAACTTGCTAAACCTTCACCAAACTTCTCAAAATTGGTATCAATATCTTCCTTGTGATGTGTAGACCATTTTTTGCGAAGGAACTTAAAGGATTGGAGTTGAAATGGAGAGTTAAGAAAGCTTGCATGAAAAATGGCTATGGAGTTTCCTTTCACCTCATTCACGGTAATGTTGAATGCAAATGAGGAAGATGAATTATTCAGCTGCATTTTAAGTGTACACATGTCCCACTATGTGTTTAATTAATTCCCTTAGTGGTCCACTAAAAAATTAAATCATTTTATAAGTTAAACTTTCACTTAATCCCACATTAACCCATGATTTTAGCTATTTACTTTAGGTACCACCAAATTAATTTTTCATTTCATTTTCTAAGTGTAATATTATTTATTTTTAATGGACATTTAGGTCAAAAGAAAATTCGGGATGTCAAATGACCATAATGCCCCTGTTCGGGTTGCATTCCCGATTTTTCGGTAATACCGGGTTTTGTCTGTTTTTCGATTTCTCACTTTTCTTTGTACTAATTATTTAATTTTTCTTTGATCTTTCTAATGATATTTATTCTTCAATAAATATTTATTTGAGTCCTAAAAATATTTTCCAGGGTTCCCATGATCCGAGTATTAGTCAACGGTCCACGCCGTGGCTTCAGTCTGATCACCCATCGCTAGCTTTCCTACGCTTAACTTGATCACATTTCTTTGCTATTATTTTTCCTTTGTTTTTCTTGTATTTTCTTTTCTTGTATTTCATTATTTTATATCTCCTCCCTCATGTCAAAGTGTAGTTCTAAGCATCCTAGCTGTCCGGACAACACTGGTCACCGGAGCAGCGATGAACGCACTCATCAACTTCGGGTGTTACAATTCTCCCCCCATTAAATAAATTTCGTCTATAAATATTACGTGGCATTAATCTCTGAACAGTTGTGGGTGCTGTCTCCTCATATCCTCTTCACGTTCCCAAGTAGCTTCCTGGCCTGAATGATGGTTCCACAGCACTTTAACCAGGTGTATCTGTTTGTTCCTCAGCTGCTTCAACTCATATGCCAGAATTTTTATGGGTTCTTCCTCATATGAGAGGTCTGGATTTACTTCAATCTCTTCAACTGATAGTACATGAGATGGGTCAGATCTGTACCTCCTTAACATGGACACATAGAAGACACTGTGTGTCCTTGCTAGCTCTGGAGGTAATGCCAACCGATATGCCAAAGGACCCACTCTTTCTAAAACTTCATATGGTCCGATGAAACGAGGACTCAGTTTCCCCTTTCTGCCAAATCTCATAATTCTCTTCCAAGGAGAAACTTTGAGGAATACCTTATCACCCACTGCGTACTCAATATCTCTTCTTTTCAAATCAACATAGGACTTCTGACGGTCTGATGCAGCCTTGAGTCTATCTCTAATCAATCTGATCTTTTCCTCTGTTTGCTGGACAATTTCTAGCCCAATCATCTTCCTTTCACCTATTTCATCCCAACATAAGGGAGTTCTGCACTTCCTGCCATACAAAGCTTCATATGGAGGCATCCCAATGCTTGATTGGTAGCTGTTGTTATAAGCAAACTCAATCAAAGGCAAGTGTGTATCCCAACTACCTTCAAATTCAATCACACAAGCCCGTAGCATATCCTCCAATATCTGAATAACCCTCTCAGACTGGCCATCTGTCTGTGGGTGGAATGCTGTGCTGAAGTTCAATCTAGTTCCTAGGGCTCTCTGAAGACTACCCCAGAATCTAGAAGTGAACCTAGGATCTCTGTCAGACACAATTGATACTGGCACTCCATGCAGTTTTACAATCTCATATATGTACAATCTGGCCAATCTTTCCAGGCTATAGTCCATCCGAATCGGCAAAAGTGAGCAGACTTGGTTAGTCTGTCAATTATAACCTATACTGCATCATGACTATTCTGTGTCCTCAGAAATCTCATCACAAAATCCATAGTTATCTATTCCCTTACAATGTTTCATAGGGTGCCACTTGTATGCTAGCTTGACACTTATTAATGTATACAAATTCTGTTAGTGGAATGTATCTGTCCCATCTCCCCACCAGTTCAATGACAAAAGTTCTCAGTATATTCTCGAGGGTTTATTACATTTCTGAGTTATTATTATCATTTCATTTCATTATTTACGTAAATCCAATGAGTTTCAAAATTTACTGAATCACTTGTTTTATTTGTCCATCCATCCGAGGATAATAAGTCGCATCGATATCTCTAAGCTTATAGCAATTACTGTGGTACAGGTAATTCACACTAATGTAACTGAGTCACTGACTCTAGCTACCATACAAGTGTAGTCGTTTGATAGGCTAGTTCTGAAGTTTTAAATTTCTGACTAAAATTTCCACATTTATTTCCAGTAATAGTACTCTATTAAGTGCAATCGTATCAATTTATAGATTACTTACAATTATTCTTAATTTATTATACCACGAGGAAGCATGTAGCTCTACACAATAATCCGTGTCGATCTTGTATGTCTATGACTTACAATACAAACATCGAGAACATTACATAGTCACTACGTTATAACCTCATGGACTAAGTTTTCTTACATCTTATCCTTCTCGAATCCATTAATATCCCAAACTGATTCTGATTACAATTTCCTTTGACAATTACTAATAGTAACATTTTTGCCCTCATCTAGAACAATTCTATTACTGTAACTTACTTTTAGGCCCTCTTGCCTTACATTAGTAGGCTCGCCAATTAGCTTTATAATTTACGGTATGTTAGAAAATACTTTTAGCTAAAATTCTTCCAAAATTAATGTCAATCATACTTGTTATTGTAGTTATTATCCTAAAGGACTAGTCACTAATACATCAAAATTTATTCCCCTGTAAAGGAATAGCAACAAAACATAGAATTCTAACACTAACATATAAGTAAGTAGTGCTGGGATCAAATAATAACTAATTGTTTCTTTCAAAAATTAAGAACTTACCAGCAGCTACATCTGAAGTTTCTGCTCCTTTTACTTGGCGCATAGTGGACTCTCCGACTGGTGCGCTACTATATTCGGGTTGATTCACTGTGTTATAGTGGTGAGGAATACCAACTCTATTTCTATCTTGACTCTGGCTGATGGTCTGTGAACTCCTGAGAGCAGATCGAGGTGGTTTAGTACAATCTTTAGCAAAATGTCCAAGTGTTCCACAATTGTAGCAGGCTCCAGAGGTCTTATAGCATATCCCACCATGATATTTTCCACAAGTTTCACATAGGCGGGAAGGGTAGGAACTTCTAGTTGTTCGACGGCTGGACCTTGATGGTCTCTGTCTTAATGATCCACCTCTATCGTATCCCTGAGCTTGGGGTTCCTCAAATTCTTTTCTCTTTCTCAAATTACTGTTCGAGCTCTGACCCATAGGTTTCTCCCTCTTTTCCATTTCACACTGCCCTTGTGGGGGTTGGGTGCATGCTTGGGCTTGGTGACATTATCAGCCATTTGTTGAAAGAAAGTGGCTATTTGTTGGGCCATTTGTGCAGTAATTTGTACTGGTAAAATTGGTACAGTCAGGCCTTCGACATTTTGTGGAGCTGGGGTCTTAACTTGTTCTTCTGCCATCATAGACTGTTCTATTGTCTCATTCTTCTCTTCCATTTTTTTTTTCCAAGAATTTTCTATTCCTGTACAACCAACACAAGGAGATTCCTCTCCATTAGTTCACATTTATGATGTAAATGTACTATATGTATCAAACATTTGAGCAGTTGTAGTTCTGACAAAAAGATTTCAAATTCACAGTTCGAAATTTACTTTAAAACCATTGCTCTGATACCACTTAAACATGTCACACCCTACCCCTCTGTAAGGCATAACATGATCCTGTAGTATACCTAATGAATTACCAACTCCGTCTACTGATAACCCATTAAATACACTACAAGGGATTTTCAAAACTTTTCTTACTTCTTTTACAGTGGTGAGCACTATTTACAGGTGTTAAAACCTTTTTGAGCTGAAGTGATAGAATTGACACATTTGAATTATTTGGAATTTCTGTAAAAATTTTGGCAAAGTGCCCTCTGTATTTTGGATAAAACAGTTCTTCAGAAAACCTGTAAAAAAAACACTTCAATATGTATTTGCAAATTTCAGCTCCAACATTTTTCTCAACACAACATTTTTCTCAACTCAAATCCGCAGTGATTTTTCAAAGACTGAGATACAAGAAATATAATACAAAACTATTCAAGTAAATGAAATCTCAAATTTACATTTACAATAATTTACATTTAATTACATACCAAAATATTTTACAAGAGTTTCTATACAACTGCTCAAATAATTTACATACATATTATTACATGCATACATCAAAACCTGTGTACATGGGTATACCTATGATATACCTGGAGCTGATCTGAATATATCTTCAAGGAAATTTACTTACTGCTCTATGCTCTTCTTACCTGCGACAGCATACAAAGCTATCGCTGAGTGGTGAACTCAGTGATGCACAACTATAATTTAAAACATAGTACAATATACATTGACAAATTTTACAGTAAATAATTTGAGAATCTGAATACTGATCAAATTTCACAACTCAAAATACTCATTGCCAATAATGTAGATCATTTGTATAAATGACTTGGATCATGAAATTCAATTTATCAAATCATAACTAACCATTTAGGTAATTCCAACAAAATCAATTATACATAAATCATAATTGAAATCACAATTCCTTACCATTCAAAAGCCATTCTGTATCTCAAAAATCATTATGTATCTCAAATATCATATTGTATCTCAAAAGTCATTATGTATCTCAAAAATCAATCTTTATCTCAAAAATCATTATGTATCTCAAAAATCAATATGTATCTCAAAAATCATTATGTATCTCAAAAATCAATCTTTATCTCACTAACTATGCAAGACTAATCCGAAAGGGCCATATTCGATGTGATTCTAACTCCCTATGGTCGGGGAGGTCGAATCTGATTCTAACTCCCTATGGTCGGGGAGGTCGAATCATCGTGCACAGTACCATCACAATAATGAATCTTCCGCAAGGGCCATAACGATAAAATAAACTTAGATCTAACCTCAAATCAGAGGAAAATCTAATCCTGTGCACGTACCATGGTAATCAAAACACAACTCACTCCATTGTCTTCTCAACAAATGAGAGAGACGGGTAATAACCTAGTCAAGCATCTATAGTAAGATATAAAACAATATTACAATCCATTTAGTGAGCATAAATCACAATATAATTCGATTCAAATTCAATTCTAATATCCAATAATTTTTATGCTCATCACAATTCAAATTTTAAATTTGCATTTTTCCATGAAAATTACCATCACAATTCAAAACATGTTCTATCACAATTTTCCAAAACATAATTTATTCAATCCATAACAATGCTTAATACTTATGGAAATACCATTTCACAAAGCTAAATTCATACATACTATAACAATTTTCAATAATCATTGAATTAAATCCAATGCTTGTTAAACATAATACATAAGAAAATATGTCATTTAATCATATGAAATATTCAAAACAAAATCAGTTAAAAACTAGTTGTGCACAAACCTCTGATGACTGTCTCCCTGATCTGGACTCAGTGTTTCCTTCCCTTTTGCTGAGTCCTTGTTAACTGAGAAACACAATTTGAAGTGTTTCAGTGCTAAATTAAACTGTCTCTATCGATGGTGTTTGGTAAATAATGCACTGAACTCAATTATTCACTTAATCACCTAATATACCAACCCTCATTGCGTTTTAGGTAAATTAGGTCTTAGTGTCGTTAATATGTCACATTCGATAGGGTTTTAGGTTTGGTACGTTTTACCAAAGTCATTTCCTTGTTTAGTGCATTTTAGTGCAAATTCTTTGGATTAGGATACTGGTTTGACCTAACCGGACGATCTAGTTCCCTCGGTTTTCGGGTCTCGGTCGAAACTACAAACTTGTAGATCTAGGTCTTATTGCACGCGGGGCAAAATTTCAGGTCAATCCGAGTTAAGTAGACCATGTTATGGTCATTACACTCTTGCTGGTCAAATGGAACAATTTTAGGTCAATTTGGTCAACTCTGGTTCGGCCAGTTTTTGGACCCGAACTTGTGCAAGCTTTTTGACTTGCTTCTGGTCATTTCTGGGTTTTGGTGTCTTCATAAGACTTGTAGGAATGGGTCTTATCTATCCATGGTTAAAATTTCAGGTCAATTGGACCTGTTTTGAGTGAGTTATGGCCTAAATACTCACTGCTGCCCAAATGGTCAGTTTTTAGGTCTCAAGTGTACCTAATCCGAATTGGTCATTTTCTTAGGTCACCTTGCAAGCAGAATTTTGGTATGGTTTCTCAATGAAAGTTGGCACATTTTGTGCCTAGTTTCACCTCAAATTGGTCTCATACCAATTGAGGTTACACATTTAAGGTTATAGGCTAAAATGTACACTGCCCTTGATTACTTTGCTTAACACACATCAACTACACACATTTACTTTGCAATTTGTTTACTTCCCTACCAATCTGTTTTGGTACATTAACCACAGTATAATCTACTTTACATTGACATTATTTTGGGCAGATTACCATTACCCTCAACACACCAAATATAATTCACATTTACAATATCTCAATACCATTACATACACACCTAAACACCACTAATTCTCACATACACTTTACACAATAATTTCATACACATATCCTTCATTCCTTAATGCCACAATTCTGCCAACACTCCCATGAATATACACATTTATTCAAGTGTCCCCAAGGCTGCCGCAATTGTCCTTCAACACCACATTGCCCTACAATCCATCAATTCCCATCCAAGTGCCAAAATCACCATATATATGTGAAATAATTCATTAGGATATTAATTTACCATGATCAACATTATTTCTCATCAATTATATGCATAATAAATCATCAAATGTGTGACCCCATGGCTGTCCAAAAATGGCTATCTCAATAACTATTTAAACTTCAAAATTTCCTTCACAAAACTAACACCCATAACATAAACATAAAGTTTAACAAGAAAATTCTCAAAAATGCAAACTTACCTTTAATTGTAACTTGCTAAACCTTCACCAAACTTCTCAAAATTGGTATCAATATCTTCCTTGTGATGTGTAGACCATTTTTTGTGAAGGAACTTAAAGGATTGGAGTTGAAATGGAGAGTTAAGAAAGCTTGCATGAAAAATGGCTATGGAGTTTCCTTTCACCTCATTCACGGCAATGTTGAATGCAAATGAGGAAGATGAATTATTCAGCTGCATTTTAAGTGTACACATGTCCCACTATGTGTTTAATTAATTCCCTTAGTGGTCCACTAAAAAATTAAATCATTTTATAAGTTAAACTTTCACTTAATCCCACATTAACCCATGATTTTAGCTATTTACTTTAGGTACCACCAAATTAATTTTTCATTTCATTTTCTAAGTGTAATATTATTTATTTTTAATGGACATTTAGGTCAAAAGAAAATTCGGGATGTCAAATGACCATAATGCCCCTGTTCGGGTTGCATTCCCGATTTTTCGGTATCTGGGTTTTATGCTTTTTCGATTTCTCACTTTTCTTTGTACTAATTATTTAATTTTTCTTTGATCTTTCTAATGATATTTATTCTTCAATAAATATTTATTTGAGTCCTAAAAATATTTTCCAGGGTTCCCCGCAGTCCAGGGCTAGTCAACGATCCACGCCGTGGCTTCCCGGTGCGGTCACCCATCGCTAGCTTTCCCGGCTCGCTTAACTTGATCACATTTCTTTGCTATTATTTTTCCTTTGTTTTTCTTGTATTTTCTTTTCTTGTATTTCATTATTTTATATCTCCTCCCTCATGTCAAAGTGTAGTTCTAGGCATCCTAGCTGTCCGGACAACACTGGTCACCGGAGCAGTAGAACGCACTACTGAACTTCGGGGTGTTACATTCTTGCAACTTCATATCCACATATGCATCGAGAACCCATTTCTGTCGAAACTCCCTCGAAAAGTCTGACCAAGTAAGGACTGGAGGTTCTACTAGGCTGTGGGGGATGGTCTTCCATCATTCATATGCATCCCCTTGTAACAAGGAAACAAAATACTCGAACTTCATCTCTTCCGTACGCTGCAGTTTTCTGAAAACTCGTTCCATTCTTTCCAACCACTGTTCTGCCTCCAGTGGATCCACAGTGCCTTTAAACTCGGTGGCCCCAAATTTCATCAATTTTTCATACTGCCGTGCTGAGGACTGTGGTTGTGTTATAGGTACTGGCATTTGAGTTTGGGGTGGCGCATTACCCGCCATTTGCTGGAAGAACGCAGCCATCTACTGTACAAATTGAGCAGGGAACTGCGGTGCTGGAGCAGGAGTTGGAGTGGCTGACCCACTCACGTTCTAGAGTGCTAGGGCTTCCCCTTGAACCTCAGCCTCAATAGATTGTTCTTTGAAATAATCTCCTCCTTCCATTCCGTTTTCCAATATTTTCTACTTCCTGAGATCAAACAAAAGGAGGTTGACCTCCGTTAGTGCATATTCATGATGTAAATACGTCATATGTATCAATTAAAGACACTTGAGCAGTTGTACCTATCAATAAAATGTTCATACACATAGTCAAAATTTATTGAAAAACCATGCTCTGATACCACTAAAACATGTCACACTTTAACCCTCCGTAAGGCATAACATGATCCTGTAGAATACTTAATGAACTACCAAACTTCACCTACCGATAACTCATTAAGTACCCTACAAGGGATTTTAAAACAATTTTCTTACATTTTAGAGGTGGTTAGCATTTTGGTAGGAAATAAAAACCATTTATTCAAAGTTTAAATACTAGTAAAAAAATTTTGTCCATTTAAATTTTGCCGCAAATTTTATAAAAATTTTGACAGAGTTCTGTTTGTAATTGGAGAAAACAGTTCTTCAAATACCTGAGAAAAACACTTCCAAAAAATTTTCACAACTCCCAACCTCCAATAAATCTCAATCATCTCAATTCAAATCACTTCAAAGTAATTCCACAATACAAATCAAAATTCATAATCTCAAAATATTTGATACTTCATTCACGAGGCATAAAACATGAAATTCACATGTACAAATATTAAATTTACAGAAGGAAATCTAAAATAATATTATTACAATTTATTGACAACTGCTCAACTTTCATTGATACATACAACATTTCTATATTTACATCAAATTATCTACAAGGGTATAAACTAATACCCGTACAAAATGATTGATGTGATCCACAATTCGATAGCAGCTCACTCTGCTGCTTTCTCCTTGCTCTTATCTGCGACAGCAAAATAAGCTATCGCTGAGTATAAAAATACTCAGTGGTACACAATAAAAATTTAAAATGCAATACATAAATCATTCATTGGTGAAACACAATTTAAATATTTCTCAAATTATCAAAGCTCATAATAACACAATTTAGTCAAACAATTTCATAAACACAGTGTTGCCAAAGTCATACACAACTTAAGCCATGACACAAAATTTCTGATCAATGCCATGTTGTACACCACGACAAAACAATCTACAACCCCATTAATCGAAATCAATGAGGGAGGAGGCTAGCTAGCTAATGAGTACTCATCCGATCTCAACCTCAACTGGCAAGCCAGAGAGGGAGGAAAATAAACGATCTCAACCCCATAAATGGAGGAGGAATAATGTGATACTGTTATGCTAAGTGTGAATATAAAATCAATTCAAAACAATTTATTCAAATAATTTACTGAAAATCTGGTAAAATTTCAAAGTCATATTCACAATCATAAGTGGCAACACAATTCATAATTAACTCAAAGAAAATCAAATTTTCAAGAATCATATATTTAAACAACAATTACTGTGCACAGACCTGACGTGAGCTGCCTCTAGGCCTTGACTCAGTCTCTCAGAGCTTCCAAGTCTTATTCAGCTGAAACACACAATTTCACAGTGTTTCAGTACCATAACTTAGCATAAATCCAAAAATAAATTTCACTTCATTTTTACCTAGCTTTAATGTGCTAATTTCGAAGTTCTCGAATTTTTTTGTGTTTCGGGTTACTATTCACTATACTATTCAAGTCAAATTGTTGACTTTTTAAGGCTTAATAGGTATGGGAACTCCAACTTCACCCACATACCACATTTTGGTCATTAAATTTGTTGGTTTTGGTCATTTTCTCAAAGCTTAAATCCTTTTGGCCAAATTGTCAAATTTTCAGTTTTGGTGCTCCCAGTTGCACTGTTCCATTGGTTAATCTACTGTTAGAATTTAGCAAACCTTCCTTCATATAAAATGTTCCTTATTGTCTTAAGTTTATTCTTATTTTTTGATCACGCTAATTGGAGTTTTGCAGCTCAAGTTATGGCCATTTGAACTAGGGCTGCCGGATTGGAAACAACCCAGATTTTCTGGACAAATTTTGGTGCTGGCAGATTTGGGTCACCAACTTGGGGTGGCCAAATGGCTTGGTTGCTTGCAGAATTTGGACTTGTGTTCTTCATGAAAGTTTTAGGTCTATATCTCATCTAACAACTGGTAAAATTTCAGGTCAATTTGACCTGCCTAGCTCGAGTTATGACCTAATGAACAAATACTGTTCATTTGGTCAATTTGTACAATGGCGGACTGCTCTTATTCAACTTTGGTCAATTTGTTCACTAGGTTTTGGTCACTTTTTGGGCATGGTTCCTAAATGAAAATTGTGTCATTTTATGTCTATTTTCATCCCCAAATGGTACCATATCAATTGGACTTGTAAAATTTCAGTTTTGGTCCTTCAAAGTTGACTTGGTCATGCTGCCAGTAGCATGACCATATACCCTCCGAATTTGGCTTCAATTCCAGCAATTCAAACACAACTCATTTGGTCACAATTGACCATTTTTCACTTCACAATAGGTCAAACATTCCATTTACTCATTTCTTACATTTTTGGTTCACAAACCCTAAGTCCCAAAACCCTAACTCACTTAATTGTTGCAATTAACTAAATTCAAAGCTCTCAACCATAATCAATCAACTAATGGAGGTCCATAAACTCATTTAAATCCATCAAACCATACAAAATCATGCTCCCCTTCAAGCTGGCCAAAAATTCAGTTTGGTCCTCCCCCCATATTTTTATTTCATTTCATTAGTTTCTAAGCTCATTTCAACAACTAATGATACATTTAATTAACTAATTGATAGTTAAGAGACTAACCTTTGCTTAGATCCTCAAATCTCAATCTTTTGTTCTCCTTTCTTCTTTCAATCTTCTTCTTAAGTTGAGATTACAAGCTCTAGTAAGGTTTTTAGGGGAGTTATTAAGATTAAGTAGAGAAATTAAAGCTTGAGTGCAAGCTTTAATGGAGAAATTTTCATGGAGATTTATGGAGAAAGTGGGGCGGCAAGAATGGGAAGATGAGAGCTTTCTAAATTTTTTTTTTCTTTTCTTTTCTTTAATAAATTTGGCTTATGGAAGACCACAAAATCTAATTTAGTAAATAACTTAATTAATTTTTTTTATGGCATCATGCATGAGGTCATGCATGATGTCATCACCTTTACTTTTTCATTTTCCTTTTTTTTTCTTTTTTATTTTTCTATTAGTTCTTTAATTTAATTCTCGATTCCGAAATTTTCTTTTCTCTGATTTTATTTGACAGTTAGGTCAGGAGTCAGCTCTCGGGGTCAATTGACCAAATTGTCCCTCGCCGGTTCATCCCGGTTTGCAATTCCATATTTCTTCTGGCTCCCTGACCTAATTATTTGACTGGCTTAACAGTTCTTTTTTATGATTTTCTCTTTTCCACTGTGTTCATAAGGGTCCTAAGGACCGCAGCGTCACATTTTACGGTTCGAAATTTGAGTTTAAAATGACTTCGCAGTCGTTCCCGAGGAGGTCACCCATTGCTGTGACTCTCGGCTCGTTTCACCTCTTATGTTCTGTTTTTCTTATTTATACTTAACTAATTGAACATTACTAATTATTTGTATTTATGGCTTCTCTAGTTGTCTTAAGTATGGTTCTAATCCCTTAATTGTCCGGACCAACTCCGGTCACCGGAACAGTGAAATATACCAGGCTATACAAATAGGGGAGTTACAGAACTAGGGTT
The DNA here is from genome assembly GCF_030052815.1 of Hevea brasiliensis. Taxonomy (NCBI): domain Eukaryota; kingdom Viridiplantae; phylum Streptophyta; class Magnoliopsida; order Malpighiales; family Euphorbiaceae; genus Hevea; species Hevea brasiliensis. Next base: position 36,352,197 of record NC_079499.1, on the reverse strand, counting down.
TTGGCATCTAGGGTTTTGGAGAAAAAAAATGTGAGAATATATTAAATGGTGTGTTGGACTTGGTTTGAGGTGAGAAATGGTCATTTGTGACCAATTGGAGTATGTTAGAAGTGTTGGAACCAAATGCAAATTTGGATTGCTTAGGGTCAAGCTGCAGGTAGCAGGACCAAGGTCCCTTTGAGGGACCAAAACTAAAAATTTACTAGTCAAATTGGTATGAGACCAATTGGGAATGAAAATAGACACTAAATGACACAATTTTCATTTAGGAATCATGCCAAAAAAGTGACCAAAACCTAGTGAACTAATTGACCAAATCTGGATTTTCTCAGTCTGACCTGTACAAAATGACTAAATGAATAGTATTTGTTCATTTGGCCATAACTTGGGCTAGGCAGGTCTAAATGACCTGAAATTTTACCAGTGGAAAGCTGAGATATAGACCTAAAACTTTCATGAAAAATAAAAACCCAAATTATGTCCTTAACCAAGTCATTTGGCCACCCAAAGTTGGTGACCTAAAACTGCCAGAACCAGTTTGGTGCCCAGAAATTTGGGTTAAGTCCAATCCGGCAGCCATAATTCAAATGGCTATAACTTGAGCTACAAAACTCCAATTGGAGTGATTCAAAAAGGAGAATAAATTTAAGACAATAGGGAACATTTTCTATGAAGACCAAATTCTAAAAGCAAATTGACCAATGGAACAGTGCAACATAAAACACCAAAACTGAAAAATTACAATTTTGCCTAAAAGACCTAAGGTTGAGAAAACAACCAAAACCAACAAATTTAGGGACCAAAATGTGGTATGTGGGTGAAGTTGGAGTTCCCATACCTATTAAGCCTTAGAAAGTCAACAAATTGACTTAAATAGTACCATGAATAGTAACCTCAACATGAAATTTGCAAGAATGTAAGTTTAAACATATTGGAATTAGTTATTGGAATTGTTATGAAGTAAAGATACTGAGACACTATAAATTTGGTGTTTCAGCTGAAAAAGACTTGGAAAGTCTGAGAGACTGAGTTAAGGCCTAGAGGTAACTCACGTCAGGTTTGTGCACAATAAACCCTATTTAAGCATTTTATCCTTGAAAAATGGATTTAGTATGCATTATGAGTTTAAGAACTTTTGTGTTGCCACTTTGTGAATGAAAATGTAACTTTGGAAATTGATTTGATTTTTGTATGCAATATTTGAAAAAATTGTTTTAATTTGATTTCGGGTTCACACTTAGCATGACAGTACCATATTATTCCCCCACTTATGGGGTTGAGATCGATTATTTTCCTCCATCTCTAGTTTACCAGTTGAGGTTGTAGATCGGATGAGTACTCATTAGCTAGCTAGCCACCTCCCTCGTTGATTTCGATTAGTGGGGTTGTAGATTGCTTTGTCGTGGTGTACAACGCGGCATTGATCGAAAATTTTGTGTCATGGCTTAAGTTGTGTATGAATTGGCAACACTGTGTTTATTAAATTATTTGACCCAAAAATTTTGCTATAATGAGTTTTGATAATTGGTGAAATGTAATTGTGCAACATTTAAATTGTGTTTGTCAATGAATGATTTATGTATTGTATTTTAAATTTTTACTGTGCACCACTGAGTATTTTTATACTCAGCGATAGCTTATTTTGCTATCGCAGATAAGAGCAAGGAGAAAGCAGCAGAGTGAGCTGCTATTGAAATTGAGGACTACACTGATTTTTTTGTACGGGTATTGTTTTATACCCTTGTAGTTATTTTGATGTAAATATTATAATGTTTTATGTATCAATGTAAAGTTGAGAGTTGTATAATAAATTGTAATAATATTATTTTTGGATTTTTTTTTTGTAAATTAAGATTTGTATTTGTGTATTTTGTATTATATGCACTGTGAATGAAGTTATGAAATATTTTAAGTTGATAAATTTTTAGTTGAATTGTGAAATGACTTGAATTGTGTTGACTTGAGATTATTTGGAGGTTGGGAGTTGTGGAAAATTTATTGGAAGTATTTTTCTCAAGTTTTTGAAGAACTGTTTTCTCAAAATACAGGCGACACTCTACCGAAATTTTTATAAAATTTGCCAAAAAAAAATGAACAAAATTTTTACTAGTTTTTAAGCTTTGAATAAATGATTTTAATTCCTACCAAAACGCTTACCACTTCCAAAATGTAAGAAAATAGTTTTAAAATCCCTTGTAGTGTACTTAATGAATTATCAGTAGATGAAGTTTGGTAGTTCATTAGGTATTCTACGGGATCATATTATGCCTTACAGAGGGGTAAGGTGTGACATGTTTTAGTGGTATCAGAGCATGGTTTTATAATAAATTTTGACTATTTATGTGAATATTTCTTTGATAAGTATAACTGCTCAAGTGTCTTTAATTGATACATATGACATATTTACATCATGAATATGCACTAATGGAGGTCAACCTCCTTGTGTTTGATCTCAGGAAGTAGAAGTTTTGGGAAAACGGAATGGAAGAAGGAGATCATTCAGTGGAACAATCTGTTGAGGCTGAGGTTCAAAGGGAAGCCCCAACACTCCAAAACGTGAGTGGGTCAGCCACTCCAGGTCCTACTCCAGCACCGCAGTTTCTTGCTCAGTTTGCATAGCAGATGGCTGCATTTTTCCAATAAATGGCGGGAAATGTGCCACCCCAAGCTCAGATGCAAGCACCTGTAGCACAACCACAGCCCTTAGCTCGGCAATATGAAAAATTGATGATATTTGGGGCCACCGAGTTTAAGGGCACTGTGGATCCACTGGAGGCAGAATAGTGGTTAGAGCGAATGGAACAGGTTTTTAGGAAGCTGCAGTGTGAAGAAGAGCTGAAGTTCGAGTATTCTGTTTCTTTGTTGCAAGGGGATGCGTATGAATGGTGGAAGACCATCCCCCACAGCCTAGTTGAGCCATCTGTGTTGACTTGGTCAGACTTTTTGAGGTAGTTAAGACAGAAGTGGGTCCCTGATGCTTATGTGGATATGAAGTTACAAGAATTCCTGAGTTTGAAACAAGGGGATAGAACAATAGCAGAGTATGAATGAGATTTTTCAAGGCTAAGCCACTATGCTGGAAGCTTAGTCTCCACCCCCAGAGACAGATGTAAGAGGTTTGAGTCCTGGTTAAGGCCGAATCTGAGAATGCAAGTTGTGGGTTTCCGACATCTGAATTTCTCTGAGTTGATCTCACAGGCCCTGGAACTGGAAAGGATAGAATCAGAAGTGGCAGTGAAGAAGGGTACACAAGAGAAAAAGAAGACTAAAAAGACTACTAGACAAGCACCTGGGAGTGGTTCTGGGAAGAGGAAACAGTTTAGGGGATCCAGCTCCTGTAGATCTAGCAGAGGCAGATTCTCTGGCCAAAAACCACCCCGGTCTAGTTAGCAGACCCAGCAAGCACCCCGAGGAGCTCTATCAGTACAGTAGTGTGAAACTTGTGGTAGAACACAAGGTGGGGTTTGTTTCAAGGCCACCGGTGCATGTTTTAACTATGGAGGAAGCGGACATTTCGCTAAGGATTGTATTAGTCCACGCCGGTCTGGACCTTCTGCTGCATCTGAGGGATTAGCCCAAGTCTCTGCACCTAGAGGGTCACAGTCAGTTACTAGAGGTAGAGGCAGAGGTAGGGGGTCCTGGTAACACTCCTGGAAGTGAAAGCACTATTAACTAGCCAGTATCCATTGGCGCACAAGTCAGAGTGTATACCATGTGTCAAAGGGAGGAGGCTAAAACATCAGACGTAGTAGCTTGTATTTTCTCCATCCTTGACCAAGATGTATATGTGTTGTTTGATCCTAGCTCCACACATTCGTATATTAGTACTAGTGTGATGTGTTCTACTGCTATTCAGTGTGTACCAATGGACTATGATGTGCTAGTAACTAGTCCATTAGGCCAGGAGGTCAGGGTAAATAAATTATATAGGGATTGTCCTTTGGTGATCCAAGGACACACTTTTTTGTCTGATTTGACTGAAATGCCCTTCACAGATTATGACATTATCTTGGGCATGGATTGGTTAGCCAAGCATCATGCGATGATTGAATGTATACCAAAGACAGTCACTTTTGGTCTCCCTCAGTATGGTGAAGTAGTAATACATGGGGAGAGGCAGTTATTGTCTTCAAACATAATTTCAGCTGCAATGGCCAGAAAAATGGTTATGAAGGGGTGTGAGGCGTATTTGGCACATGTGATAGACACCCAAGTGGGTAGTCCAGCATTGAGGGACATCCCCATAGTATGTGACTTTCTGGATGTGTTTCCTGATGAATTGCCAGGATTACCTCCAGAAAAAGAAGTGCAGTTTGAGATTGATGTTATGCCTGGTGTGGACCTCATCTCCATAACGCCATATAGAATGGCACCTGCAAAACTAAAAGAATTGAAAGTGTAGTTGCAAGAGCTGCTTGACAAGGGCTTTATCCGCCCTAGTGTGTCACCTTGGGGAGCGCCAGTGTTGTTTGTAAAGAAAAAAGATGGCACTCTCCGGTTATGCATTGACTATCGACAGTTGAATAAGGTGACAATAAAGAATAGATACCCATTGCCCCACATTGATGACTTATTTGATCAGTTGAGGGGTGCAGCTGTGTTCTCCAAAATTGACCTGAGATCAGGTTATTATCAACTGAAAATACAAAAGCAGAGTATTCCTAAAACTGCCTTCAGAACCTGCTATGGCCATTATGAGTTCTTGGTTATGCCATTCGGGTTAACTAATGCGCTGGCTGCTTTTATGGATCTGATGAACACTTTCTTTAGACCATACCTTGACCAGTTTGTGGTTGTGTTTATAAATGATCTATTGGTTTACTCGAGGAGTGCAGAAAAGCATGATAGACATCTGCGGATTATACTACAAACTTTGAGGGAGAAACAGCTATACGCCAAATTGTCGAAATGTGAATTTTGGCTGAAGGATATATCCTTTTTGGGGCACATAGTATTAGCAGAGGGTATTAAGGTGGATCCTAGCAAGATAAAAGCTGTCCTTAATTGGAAGCCACCCAGAAATATCACAGAGATTCGCAGTTTTCTGTGTTTAGCTGGATACTACCGTCGTTTTGTGAAAGGATTCTCCATGTCGGCATCTCCATTGACCAAGCTGCTTAGGAAAGATGTGAAATTTCAGTGGACGGATAAATGCCAGCAGAGTTTTGATGAATTGAAGAGGTGTTTTACTGAGGCTCTAGTCCTGACTTTACCTACACTGGGTAAAGATATATAGTTTACAGCGATGCTTCTCACAATGGGCTAGGTTATTTGTTAATGCAAGATCGAAATGTCATTGCCTATGCATCACGCCATCTAAAACCGCATGAGAGAAACTATCTGACACATGACTTGGAGTTGCAACTTGTAACATCCCCACTGTACGTGTTCTGTACGTTCTGTTGCTCTAGTAGCCAAATAACAGTCCAGGCAAGTCGGAATGTCTGGAACTACACTTCGGTGATAGTGAACAGACATATAATGATGAAATAAATAAAAAGAAAATACAATAAAAATCAAGCAAAAATGAAAGAGAGAAAATGAAGCTAAGTTAAACGAGCCGGCACCACAGCGATGGGTGACCGCACCGGGAAGGCCGTTGCAGACCCCAGAACCACAGGGAACCCTCGAAATTTAATTTTGAGACATAAATAAAGATTTATTGAAATGTAATTGACACTAGAATTATTAAAGAAAAATTAATAAATTAGTACAAAGAAAAACGAAAAATCGAGAAACAGACAAAAATCAGTGCTACCGAAAAATCAGGAATATAACCCGAAGTGGGGTATTTTGGTCATTTGACATCTAGAGGTGCCTTTTGACCTAAATGTCCATTAAAAATAAGTAGTATTAAATTTTGGGAACCCCATGAAAAAGGAAATTAAATGTGTAATGAAAATTAGAGAAAATATGGGGGGATTAAATTGAATTATGAAACTTTGGATTATTAAAATGTTAATCTAAGTTAGTGGGGTTAGGTGGCACTATTTGAGGCACATAAGGACACTAATCAGCCCATTTTTCATCATCTTCTCTACTCACCCTTCCCATGGACGAATTGAAGCTTTAAGCTTCATCCATGGCCGCCCAAAATACAAGCTTTCATCCACCTATGATCAAGCCATCATTTCTTCAAGAGTCCTTCATTAAATTTGTTCTACACATCATGGGCAGCATGTAGGAAGCAAGAAAGAGGAGTTTTGGTGAAGTTTAATCAAGCCCAAGTTGAGGTTAGTGCTTAATCTCCCCCATTTTCTTTCATTAGATCTTGTTTTGAGCTTTGGGTGAGTTGATTTGTGAAGAAATTGAGTAAATTAATGTATATTTGGTGAGCCCTTCATTTCGGCAGCCAAGACATTCATGGGATTTTGATGTGTTTAAATGATGTAGATGAGTTTAAAGATGATGTTTGATATGGGTATATATATGGGAAGTGATAGGACTTGAATTGATTGAAATTGAGAAATTTAAATTATGGTTTGAAACAATTATTGGAGATTTGTGATGTTACTTCTTTTTGGGCAGCCATTAACCCTTGTTGAGCTTGAGTTATTTTTACTTCTAATGAATGAAAATGAAGGTTGAATTGTCCAAATGAAAGTTGTAGTAAGTTTGTGCACAAGTATGTACATGTAGTGTTTAGATTAAAGGTGTGAAATGGAACCTTGAAGCCTTGAGCAAACTGCCATGTTTGGCAGCCCCTAATAGCATGAAATTGTGTGTGAATATATGGTTATTAATGATATATGTGAATGTCAATTTGTGGGCAGCAAGTGTAAGTGATGTTGAAGTATGAATATGTTGAAGTATATGTGTAATATTAACATTAAAGTATGTTGAATTTGGGTGGATGTAAATATTGAAGTTTAATGGTGTATTGTGTGCCTTGTGTACTTGAGTATTCTGCCCAGAATTTTTGCTGGGATTGTGTACAATATATGTATGGAAGTGTTGTTGATTGAATATTGTAGTAATGAGGAGGAGAAGGAACATTATATTGGGAGTGTATGAGCTTTGTGCAGGTTGTGTATTGAAGGCAGCACCTAAATGAGGCCATAAGTGCCAAACTATGAACCCAATTGGTATGAGGCCAATATGGGGCGAAACTAGACACCAAATAGGCCAACTTTCATGTAGAAAGGTTGCCAAAATTCTGCCTAGAAACTGACCTTAAAAAGTGACCGAATCCGGATTAGTGCATTTAAGGCCTGAAAACTGACCATTTGGGCAGCAGTTAGTGTTTAGGCCATAACTCACTCAAAACAGGTCCAATTGACCTGAAATTTTGACCATGAATAGTTAAGACCTATATATACAAGTCTTATGAAGACACCCAAGCCCAGAAATGACCATAAGAAAGTCAAAAAGCTTGCACAAGTTCGGGTCCAAAAACTGGCCGAACCTAAAATGACCTAAAGTGACCAATTTTGATACATTTTGACCAGCAATAGTAAAATGACCATAACTTGGTCTACATAACTCAGAATGACCTGAAATTTTGCCCCGCATTCCATAAGACATAGACCTACAAGTTTGTAGTTTGGACCGAAACCCAAAAACTGAGGGAACTAGGTCGTCCGGCTAGGTCAAAATAGTATACCGAAATCCAGTAAATTGCAATAAAATGCAATACACTTAGAAATGAAATTGGTAACATATACCAACACTAAAAGGCTATAAAATGTGACATATTGGTGATATTAGAATTGACTCACGTAGAGTCCATCAAGGGTCAACATTATAGGTTGACTAATGAAATGAACTGAAGGGAATAGTACCAAGAGAAATAGGACTTTAAGCTAGACAAATCTAGCACACAAAAATTGAGAAATTAACCCAATTTTGCACCAAAGTTGCAATCTGTCCAACTTTAGTAAATTGACCATATCTTGGTCTATACAACTCAGAATGACCTGAAATTTTGTCTCGCGTGCAATAAGACATAGAGCTACAATTTTGCTTCTTTGACCAGAAGCTAAAAACCAAGGGAAATAGGACTTTAAGCTAGATCAATCTAGCTCACTAAAATTGAAAATTGGTAATGACATAAAATAATGCTTGAAGTGATTTGGCAATGAATGCCAACTTGTGATATTGAATTATAAATTGTGATATGTGATGCTAGAATCAACCTATCCATGATGCATAAAAAGGTCAATAATTTTATTGACCAGTGAAAAGCATAAAGATGTATAAACCCTATGAATAAAGAATTAAATATGTAATATTGTAATATGCCCTAATTTGCCTAGTTGATTAGTTTGGATAGGTTGGCATGCCAAAAGGATTCTGACAGCTGTTCTGTAAATGACTTTACATCATAGTGTGTTCTATGGCTTATTATGCCATACTATGATTTTAATAGCCTATGGCTATACAGTTTGTGTTATTATACTCGGCTTAATGCCTGATTCATTATATGGCTTTTTAGCCACATTATTTTACACACCGGGAGACACTTTGTGACCAATGGTGTGACGGCCCGAGGTACTAGGTACCCAGTGCTTGTATATCCGTTTATCCAGTCTGGTCAGTGTATAGGCTATATGGGCAGTCATTTAAAACATTATTCAATTCAGGAAGCTAATTTAAGTTAAGTATAATAAAATTTCAGTACAATTAAATTAAGTATTGAATGAATGAGTAAAGGAGATTAGCAAAAGAAACATAACAAAAATATAAATGGCAGAACTGTAGAGACTTGAAATACAATACAGTTAGAATAATTTGTATACTGGGTAGTATTACTGAAAAGTTATAAAGTAAGCACTTCCAAAGAGCAACAAACTAGTATATAAGATCGTTGATACTAGAAATACCATACCAAATTAAATTGATTCTTGAGTATCCAAATTATGATTTATTTCTTTCTTTATTTGTATATATTATTTCTTGTTATACTATTGCACCACTAAGCAGAAATGCTTAGAGCGATGGAATTGCTTCCTCGCGCAGGTACTGAAGGTAAAACCAGTAGACTGTCGAATGAGATTTTAGAGTCCAGATCTGCAGAAGTGTCAGAAGAATTGAAGGTTGTCACCTCCTCAGCAATGCATGTAGATAGGGCTCATTTTAAGCATGTTTTATAATCTGTACATTATAATTACTGCTATTATTGTAATGTGAATTAGTAACTGTAATTTTATTTGTATATTCTGTACTTGATAAATTTATGTACTTAGTTGGCAAATTATGTAAAATAATAAAATGTAAGAATTTTGATATATGAGTTAAGTATCTGATCATGATGATTCTGATTGAGATTGAGTATGAAAAATTTTGAGACTGATTCTGAGTTGTGAATTTGAGTATATATTGAAATTGTTTTTGGCAGGTTCAGAAGAACTATTAGTCCAAATTACTGCCAGCACTCTGCTGGACTATCATTGAAATTTTTGAATTTTCCAAATTAGTCAGATTTTGATAAAAGTAAAAATAGCCTAAACCTCAGATAAAGTTTTTGAACAAGTAAATCTAGAACTATAATGAAATCAGATAAGATCAGGTGCTCCGGCACGCCATGTAGCACGCCTTGCTCAGCTACACTGTAGACGGGTGAGGGGTGTTACACAACTATAGTATTTGCTCTTAAGATCTAGAGACATTATTTATATGGGGAGAAGTGCTACATTTACACAGATCATAAGAGTTTAAAGTATTTGGGCACCCAGAAAGAGTTGAATTTGAGATAGAGGAGATGGTTAGAGTTGATAAAAGACTATGATTGTCTGATAGACTATCAGCCAGGGAAAGCTAATGTGGTGGCTGATGCCTTAAGTCGCAAGACTATGGCAAGTCTACGGGTTACTCCTTTGTCTATGGTACATGAGTTGAGATGATTACATGCCAGCTTAGAGATTAATGATGAGGGGCAGACAGCAGTTGCATGGCATGTGCAGCCAGTATTGAGTGATCAGATCAGAATGGCTGCTTAGAATGATCAGAAGTATCAAAAGCTGTTGGAAGAAGTCCAGTAGGGCAAGAAACCAGAATTCTCAATAAGAAATGATGGTCTATTGCTACACCAGGGCAGAATGTGTCACATCCTACCCCTCTGTAAGGCATAACATGATCCCGTAGTATACCTAATGAATTACCAACTTCGCCTACTGATAACCCATTAAATACACTACAAGGGATTTTCAAAAACTTTTCTTACTTCTTTTATAGTGGTGAGCACTATTTACAGGTGTTAAAAAACTTTTTGAACTGAGGTGAATTAACTAACACATTTAGACTATTAGTAATTTTTGTAAAAAATTTTGGTAGAGTGCCCTCCGTAATTTGGATAAAACAGTTCTTCAAAAACCTGTAAAAAGCACTTCAATATTTTTCTCAATCTCAAACTCTAGCATAATTCAACACAAATCCACAATAATTTTTCAAAGACTGAGATACAAGAAATATAATACAATTTTTACAAGTCCAAATAACTCATAATTTATTTTACAACATTAATGTAAAATTTTAATTTACAACTGCTCAAAACCAAGAACACTATATACATATAGTGAACATACATTACAATATAAAATACAGAATATGGTATACTCAATATACCCAATGATTTCTCGCTGAATGTACTAGCAGCCTAGTCTGCTGCACTGTCAGTCTGTCTACCTGCGACAGCAATGAAAAGCTATCGCTGAGTAAAATTTACTCAGTGGTGCACAATAACAATTTGAAATGCGATATATAAATCTTTTATTGACAGTTCACAAATCAAATGATTCACAATTCCATTTCACAATTTACAAAATTCATCTAATACAAATTTGATCAAGTAATTGAATAATACCATTTTGCAAATCAATAACACAATTCGATCAAATAACTGAATAATACCGTTTTGCAAATCAATAACACAATTCAATCAAATAACTGAATAATACAATGTTGCCAATCGATAACAAAATTTAGGCCATGACACAATTTTTTCCACATATGCCGTGTTGTACACCACGACAAGACACACTCACCCCAATAATCAAAATCAATGAGGGAGGAAGCTAGCTGAATAATGAGTACTCATCCACACTCACCTCAGACTGACAAGTCAAAGAGGGAGGAACATAATCACACTGACCCCAGACTGATAAGTCAAAGAGGGAGGAATATATCAACAGTGTCATGCCAAATGTGAATCAAAACAATTTCAAATCACAATATTTCATACAAACCATAAATCACATTTTATCTCAAAATTTCCATTGGCAAAGCTGGCAATACAATAAGTTCCAAATAATATTCCCAAAACCAAAGAAATCAAAACTTATTCATAACTCATTTCTCTACATAAATTTGCTAGTAAAAGCAATGAATATAAAAGTATTGTGCATGGACACAATTTAAAACTATAATGTTGAATTAAATTTTTAAGTAGAAAATGAGAAGTCAAACTTATTGTGCACAAACACAATTTAAAATAATAACATACAAATAATCATAATTTATTTCAATTGAAAAATTCAAAAGAAATACTTATTGTGCACAAACACAATTTAAAACAATAACGTACAAATAATCATAATTTATTTCAATTGAAAAATTCAAAAGAAATACTTATTGTGCACAAACACAATTTAAAATAATAACGTACAAATAATCATAATTTATTTCAATTGAAAAATTCAAAAGAAATAAATATTGTGCACAAACACAATTTAAAACAATAACATATAAATAATCGTAATTTATTTCAATTGAAAAATTCAAAAGAAATACTTATTATGCACAAACCTCTGATAACTGTCTCTTGGCTCTGACTCAGTGTTTCCTTCCCCTCCCTGAGTCTTTGCTAACTGAGAAACACAATTTGAAGTGTTTCAGTACTCATTTAAACTGTCTCTAACGATAATGCTTGATAATTAATTCACTGAATTCATTTATTTGCTTAGTCAACCTACTATGTCGACCCTTGGTACATTCTAGGTAATTTAGGTTTTAATGTCATTAATATGTCACATTCGATAGTCTTTTAGGGTTGGTACATGTTACCAAATTCATTTCCGTGTACACTGCATTTTCTTGCGATTTGCTGGATTCCGGGATACTAGTTTGACCTAGCCGGACGACCTAGTTTCCTCGGTTTTCGGATTTCGGTCAAAACTACAAACTTGTAGATCTATGTCTTATGGAACGCGGGGCAAAATTTCAGGTCATTCTGAGTTATGTAGGCCAAGTTATGGTCATTTTACTATTGCTGGTCAAATTGCACCAAAATTGGTCATTTTAGGTCACTTTAGATCATTTTAGGTTCGGCCAGTTTTTGGACCCGAACTTGTGCAAGCTGTTTGACTTACTTATGGTCATTTCTGGGCTTTGGTGTCTTCATAAGACTTGTAGATATGGGTCTTAACTATTCATGGTTAAAATTTCAGGTCAATTGGACCTGTTTTGAGTGAGTTATGGCCTAAACACTAACTGCTGCCCAAATGTTCAATTTTCAGGCCTCATTTGCACTTAATCCGGATTTGGTCATTTTTCAAACTACCTTGCAAGCAGAATTTTGGCAAGTGTTGTGACACCCCTTACCCGGCTACAGTATATCCGAGTAAGATATGTCACACGGTGTACCGGCACACTTTAATATACCTTAATTAATTTTTATCATGCTTTTGAATATAACTTGTGTAATATAATGTATTTGGGCCATTTATCGAAATTATAATTTATTTAAGGTTTCGAAAATTTTAAAGAAAATCCGGCAGAGTATCAGCTAAAAATGGAGAAAACAGTTCTTCGGAACCTGTGGAAAACGCTTCCAATATTCATGTCTCATCATCTCAAACTCCAAATCAAAATCTCCACAACATTTCTCAATTTCAGTTCTCAATCATCCATCACATGTGATAATCAAGTATAAATCACAATTATATATTTACTTTTCCATTCACAAATACAATTTTCATAATTTACATGAACATCAAAATATATTACATAATTCTAAATACATATGAGAAAATAAAAATTTAGTTACAAAATGACAAAATGACACCTAGTGCCCTACCAATGCACTGCAGAAGTTGAGGTGACACGGACACTGTGCAGAACTGCAGGATGGACTCACCCAGTCTGAGGTCTACTGGGCTCACGATCTGTATCTCCAGAACCTACGCGTGGCAAAAGCAACACGCTAAGCAATAATGCTTAGTGGTGCAATAATAAAATAAAAGAAATAGCAAGAAAATAAATATGTAGTGAATGTATATGTTTCATTTGTTTTGAATTTGTTATATTCATTTATTTCTTTAACTTTGTCCATTTTCATTCATTTGGTTGCCCAAGTAACCTATACTGGACGACTGGACTGGATAAACGGGTAAACTGGCACTGGGTATCAAGTACCTCGGGCCGTCACACCATCGGTCACATTTGTATCTCCCGGTGTGCAACAGAACAGCTAACAAGCTGTAAATAACATTAGGCACGAGGCCAAGTCTCAACACAATATCAAAATGGCTAAAAGCCATAAAATCACAGAATGGCGTAATGCCATGTGCAGTACTGCTAACTGAACCCTATTGGCATGCCAAACTATCCAAACCAATCTTGTTAGGTATACTAGGGCATTTGATACTTTTGAATTCTTTAAATTTTGAATTTCAAGTTTTGGTGTCACTATTCACCTCATTGGTCAACAAAAATGTTGACTTTTAGATAAAAATTTGGTATATTGGTTGTGACACTCCCAACATACCACATTTTGCATTTAAAACTTGTTGGAATTAACCCCTAAATTCATTTCCAAACCTAAAACCTAGAGAGCAGAATTTTCAGTTTTTGTGACCCAACTTTACTATTCCATTGGGCCCTGTTGCAGTGGGAATTTGAGGAAATGGTAAACATGAAAGTTGTTCCTTATTTTGTCTAGTTGAATTTCCTTTTTGGAATCACTCCATTTGGAGTTTTGTAGCTCCAGATATGGTCCAAAAACCACAGCTGGCCGGATTTAAAATCTGCAGAATTTACCAAATCTACAGTACCATAAACAGTGACTGCCACTGCCTTGTTGGATAGATTCTGGTCATAATTTGGGGTAGGTTTCTTCATGAAAGTTGTTTGTCTATGTCTTAACTTGTTGCTGTAAAAATTTCAGGTGAATTGACCATATCTACAGTGAGTTATGGCCAAATGAACAGTTACTGTTCATTTGGTCATTTATGCCGGTGCTGTTGCAGGGTATCCGGATTGGGGCCAACTTTTGGTCCTCTTGCTTTGATCTTTTGGGCATGGTTTCTTCAGAACAAAATGTGTCATTATAAGCCTAGTTTCATGTCCAATTGGCTAAACACCAATTGGACCAACACAGCCAAAGATATGGCAGTCCAAGTGGGCTGGAATCACAGCCACCCTGCTGCACTCACTAGGCAGCATACTCATTCACTTTGCCATGCTATATTTCTGTCCAAATTATGGTCAAATTTTCTCAAATGGTCACTAATTGACCATTAGGATGTTCTTTAACAATTTCATAAGCCAAGTTTACATTTTACTCCCAAAACCCTAGCTTCACATTATGATTCCTACAAGATGCTTTAGTTAGCACACTAATTCATTGTCCATGTAGATATATACCTTAAACATCATTTCTAGTCCACTCTAAGTCCATCAAAACAATCAAAATCATTCCTTCCTTAAGGCTGCCGAATTCTATGGTGGACATACACATGAGTTTGGTTCATTTATTTCACAATTTCTTACCTATTACAAATCTCTAACATGGAATTAATGAGTTTTAAATACATATGTGCACTAACCTTTTGTAGGCAGATTTTTCCGAAGCTCAAAACTTCACTTCTTTTCCTTTTCTTGGCTGCCAAAAGTTTATGCAAGGTGCAAGGATAAATTTTTGTGAAAGGTGTCTAGGGTTTATGGTGAAATGAAGAAGGAAATGGAGCTTGCTTGAAGCTGTCAATGGAGGTTGGGCTAGGGTATGAATTTCGGCTGGTTTTGGGGAAGGGGATGGCTGCTGGCTTTTTGATTTATTTTGGTCTCAATTTGTCTCTTTTATTTGTTAGTTAATAGGTTGTTTAAATATGATTGGTTATAGCTTTTAAATGACATCATCATGATGTCATAAATAAGCCTTTTTCCTCATTTTCTTTTCTTTTCTTCACTACTCATTTTCAATTTAATTTCTAGTAATGTTTATTCATATTTTATGTCATATTAATTATTTACACAACTGGACAAGTCAGCCAAAAATCACCTCTGAAGGCGAAATGACCAAAATGCCCTCCGTTTGGCTTAACGGGTCAAAATTGTCTGTACCGATTGAAAAATTTTTTTAGGTATTTTCTTGGCATTCTAATGCCATAGGAACCTCAGTGACCCTTCTCTGGAGTCTCAAAAATTATTTTATGAATTTTCTCTCGGGTCTAGGGCTCCTAGTTGCGAGAACTGCAACTTCCCTCTGGGTTACCCATCGCTAGGGCACCGGCTCGTTTAACTTGTTTGTATTTTATTTCTAAAATTTTTACTAAATTTTGCTTACTAATATTTGAGTTAATTATGGTTCCTGACTTTAGTTTAGATATTTTTCCGGACGTTCTAGCTATCCGGATCGACACCAATCACCAGAACAGTAGAACGGAGTTGCTACAGGGAGGGTTTACAAGTGTCCTTCATGAAAGTTGGCACATTTTGTGCTTAGTTTCACCTCCAATTGGTCTCATACCAATTGGAGCCACACACTTAAAGTTATAGGCCTAAAATACAAACTGCCTTATTGTAATTCTTGCATACATATCAACATCACTTTTAACACTCACCAAACTTAACATTCAAACTAATTCTGGTTGTACCATGACCTAAACATAATTCACAACACATTATAGGTCATTTTGGCAGCTTACAATTACATTCAATGTGCACCAACAAGTGCAGAATTTGCCTAACTCAATTTACAACAATTTAACTCCATAACCAAGCTCATTCACATGTCCAACCTTCACACCACTATACATACATTCAAACTGCCATAACAACCAACACATTTTAACATCATTATTCCATAAACCAAGCATGAATTCCAGCATTCTTCAAGAGTTAACAAACTGCCACAATGGTACACTTACATTCCATTACTTTCCAAGCTTTAAATCTCATTTTACATTTACATATACTAAGTATACATTACCCAAACAATTTCTTACACAATATACATTTAATCAATCATTTAATTCACCATTTACAAGCACAATTAAACTGCCTTCAAGGTATTTCCATGGCTGCCAAAAGTGCACATTCCCATTTAACATCAAAACTCAAAAATTTCTCCATAAATCAAACACCCATAACACCCTTACAAACTTTAACAAAGCAACAATCAAAAACTCAAACTTACCTATGGATGAGACTTCTTAAATCATCACCAAAACTTGGTCTTCTTGCTGCCAATCTACTGCCCAAGTGGTGTAGACTAACTTTGATGAAGGAAGGTAGAAGGAAAGAAGCTTAAATCTCATATGCATGGAGCTTCAACCATGCGTCAATGGAGTTTTTTGGGAGCAAATTTTCTACTGGTTCTAAGGTTGAAGATGAAGATGTATATTCTGCCCAAATGAAGCTTTAGTGGTCCACTTAAATGAGTTAGTGGACCACTATGTAAGAATTAAATCATTGTTTATTCTAAGATTCCATTTTTCCACATTTAACTCCTAATTTTTGCTATTTACATTAGGTACCACCAATTTAATTTTTCATGACATTTTCCAAGTGTAATATTATTTATTTTTAATGGAGATTTAGGTCAAAAGACAACTCGGGGTGTCAAATGACCACAATGCCCCTGTTCGGGTTGCATTCCCGATTTTTCGGTAACACCGGGTTTTGTCCATTTTTCGATTTCTCGCTTTTCTTTGTACTAATTATTTAATTTTTCTTTGATATTTCTAATGATATTTCTACTTCAATTAATGTCTCCTTAACTCCTAAAAATATTTTTTAGGGTTCCCCGCGGTCCAGGGCTAGTCAACGGTCCACGCCGTGACTTCCCGGTGCGGTCACCCATTGCTAGGGTTCTCGGCTCGCTTAACTTAGTTGCATTTCTTTACTATTATTTTTCCTTTATTTTTCTTGTATTTTCTTTTCTTGTATTTCATTATTTAATGTCTCCTCACTCATATCGAAGTGTAGTTCTAGGCATTCTAGCTGTCCGGACAACACTGGTCACCGGAACAGTAGAACGCACTACCGAACTTAGGGGTGTTACAATTCTCCCCCCCTTAAAATAAATTTCGTCCACGAAATTTTTCCCAATAGCCATCTTACAATAGTCATACGTTTATTTTCTCCTTTCTATATGATCGTATAATCTTCTTTCTCTCGAATTTGTATAAGACTTTTAACAATCTAATACAACATTTAATTTGTTTGTATAACACCAATCTTCTCTTACTATTGTCCTGTCTAATATTTCGATTCATGTTCCTTCTTGAATGACCCTTGAGGTCATGTTAGAATCATTTATCTAGTCATTGGTCCTCTGACCATTCTAGTCCATAGTCTTCCTCACATTCGTAACATTTCTTTGTTATATTTGAACCAACTGTTCGAATTTTTACTTCCATAACTCTTTTTATCTGTCAATATTCTATAACTTACTTTCTTTTGTACTGAACTATAACCTTTCGATATTCTAACCTTTGAGTTTTAGATCCCTAAGTAGGATTTTCAAACTTATTTCTAACAATTAAATTCTGTCATGGCATAACTATACCAAAACAGATGCCGTTGGCAACTATTCTTATCTAGGTGTACTATCGGATAGTACGTAGCTCTACACAATAATCTCAAGTCAGTACTGTAATCTGCAGCTTACAGTATAAACATCAAGAACATTGCATAGTTACTACGATACATCCCAATAGATCAAATTTTCCTATCTTTTATCCTTTTCGAATTCACTAATATCCCGAACTTATTATGATTACAATATCCATTAACAATTACTAACAGTGACATCCTTGCCCTCATCTAGAGCAATTCCATTACTGCATCTTACTTTTACGTCCTTTTGCCTTACATCAAGTAGGCTCGCCAATTAGCTTTATAATTTATGGTGTGTTAGAAAATACTTTTCGCCAATAAACTCTTTCAAAACTAATTTCACTTATTATCACAATCCTTATTTTAAAGGGCTAATCACTAATGCATCAAAATTTATTCCCCTGTAAAGGAATAACAATAGAACATATAGTTCTAACACTAACATAAAAGTATGCAGACCCCAGGTCAAATAATACATATATATATCTTAGTTACTATTTGAGAAAGTACCAGCAATAATATCAAAAGTCTAAGTCTCTTCTCTTTTCCGTATAGCGTATACTCCAGCTGGAGCATCACCCTGTTCTGGCTGATTCACAGTACTCTGACTTCTAAGTGTACTACCCCTACCTCCACCTTTGCCTCTACTAACTGATGGTGAACTCTTTGGGGTAGAAACTTGGGTTGATCCCTTTGGTGTAGTAAATGATCCAGAACGACCTGGATTTACACAATCCCTAGCAAAATGGCCAGTCTCTCCACAGTTAAAACATGCTCCTACGGCTCTATAACATACCCCACTATGTGGTTTACCACAAGTTTCACAAAGTCGATCTGACAGTGCGTTCCTGGATTTTTGTTGAGTTTGCTGATCGGATGGAGGTGGTTTCTGTCCAGAAGATCTATCTTTACCGGACTTCTTACTATCTCTGTTGTATCCCCCAAAGTTTTTCCTCTTTCCAGTAAGACCACTAGAACTCTGTTCTACTGACTTTCCCTCTTTTTCTGTCTTCTCTGATTTCTTTTTCTCAGAAGCTGCTTCAGATTCAATTCTTTCTAATTCTAGTGCTTGAGAAATAAGTTCAAAGAAGTTGTTATGTTTGAATCCAACCACTTGTAATCTGATACTAGGCTTCAAGCCGGTTTCAAACCTTTTGCATCTCTCCCTACTGGTAGAAAGTAGACTTACTGCATAATGGCTCAGGCGAAAAAATTCCCTTTCATATTCAGCCACCGATCTACTCCCCTGTTTCAGACTTAGGAACTCTTGCAGTTTCTAATCTACATAAGCATCAGGGACATATTTTTGTCTGAATTCCCTGAGAAAGTCACTCCAGGTTAGCACTGCAGGTTCTACCAAACTGTGGGGAATGGTTTTCCACCAGTCATAAGCATCCCCCTGTAGCAAAGATACTGAGTATTCAAATATGAGCTCCTGCATGCGGTCAGTTTCTTGAATACCCTATCCATCCTTTCTAACCACTGCTCGCTCTAGAGGATCTATGTCCCCTTGAACTCAGAGCCCCATATTTCATCAATTTGTCATATTGTCTAGCAGAAGACTGTGGTTGTACCACTGTGTCTGTATTGGGGCTTGAGTAGGCACATTACCAGCCATTTGTTGGAACATTGCAGCCATCTACTGAGCGAATCGAGCAGGAATCTGCGATGCTGCGGTGGTGCTCTTGAACCATCGACATTATGTAGGGCTGGGGCATCCCCTTGCACCTCAGCCTCTATAGATTGATCGACTAAACGATCACCCTCTTCCATAGTCAATGCGAGGATCTTAGACCTCTTAAACAAATAACACAAGGAGATTTCCTCCCGTTAGTGCATATTTATAATGTAATGTACTGTATGTATCAGACAATGATATTGAGCAGTTGTACTATGAAGAAAGAATATTCAAGTAACATGTGAAAACAGAATTTAAAAAAAAACTAGCTCTGATACCACTAAAACATGTCACACCCTACCCTCTGTAAGGCATAACATGATCCCGTAGAATACCTAACGAATTACCAACTTCGCCTACTGATAACCCATTAAATACACTATAAGGGATTTTCAAAAACTTTTCTTACTTCTTTTACATTGGTGAGCACTATTTACAGGTGTTAAAAACCTTTTTGAACTGAGGTGAATTAGCTAACACATTTAGACTATTAGTAATTTATGTAAAAAATTTTGGCAGAGTGCCCTCCGTAATTTGGATAAAACAGTTCTTCAAAAACCTGTAAAAAGCACTTCAATATTTTTGTCAATCTCAAACTCTAGCATAATTCAATACAAATCCACAATAATTTTTCAAAGACTAAGATACAAGAAATATAATACAATTTTTACAAGTCCAAATAACTCATAATTTATTTTACAACTTTAATGTACAAATTTAATTTACAACTGCTCAAAAACAAGAACACTATATACATACAGTGAACATACATTACAATATAAAATGCAGAATATGGTATACTCAATATACCCGATGATTTCTCGCTGAATGTACTAGCAGCCTAGTCTGTTGCCCTGTCAGTCTGTCTACCTGTGACAATAATGAAAAGCTATCGCTGAGTAAAATTTACCCAGTGGTGCACAATAACAATTTGAAATGCGATATATAAATCTTTTATTGACAGTTCACAAATCAAATGATTCACAATTCCATTTCACAATTTACAAAATTCATCTAATACAAATTTGATCAAGTAATTGAATAATACCGTTTTGCCAATCAATAACACAATTTGATCAAATAACTGAATAATACCGTTTTGCAAATCAATAACACAATTCGATCAAATAACTGAATAATACAATGTCGCCAATCGATAACATAATTTAGGCCATGACATAATTTTTTCCACACATGCCGTGTTGTACACCACGACAAGACACACTCACCCCAATAATCGAAATCAATGAGGGAGGAAGCTAGCTGAATAATGAGTACTCATCCACACTCACCTCAGACTGACAAGTCAAAAAGGGATGAACATAATCACACTGACCCCAGACTGATAAGTCAAAGAGGGAGGAATATATCAACAGTGTCATGCCAAATGTGAATCAAAACAATTTCAAATCACAATATTTCATATAAATCATAAATCACATTTTATCTCAAAATTTCCATTGGCAAAGTTGGCAATATAATAAGTTCCAAATAATATTCCCAAAACCAAAGAAATCAAAACTTATTCATAACTCATTTCTCTACATAAATTTGCTAGTAAAAGCAGTGAATATAAAAGTATTGTGCACGGACACAATTTAAAACTATAATGTTGAATTAAATTTTTAAGTAGAAAATGAGAAGTCAAACTTATTGTGCACAAACACAATTTAAAATAATAACATACAAATAATCATAATTTATTTCAATTGAAAAATTCAAAAGAAATACTTATTGTGCATAAACACAATTTAAAACAATAACGTACAAATAATCATAATTTATTTCAATTGAAAAATTCAAAAGAAATACTTATTGTGCACAAACACAATTTAAAACAATAACGTACAAATAATCATAATTTATTTCAATTGAAAAATTCAAAAGAAATAAATATTGTGCACAAACACAATTTAAAACAATAACATATAAATAATCGTAATTTATTTCAATTGAAAAATTCAAAAGAAATACTTATTATGCACAAACCTCTGATAACTGTCTCTTGGCTCTGACTCAGTGTTTCCTTCCCCTCCCTGAGTCTTTGCTAACTAAGAAACACAATTTGAAGTGTTTCAGTACTCATTTAAACTGTCTCTAACGATAATGCTTGATAATTAATTCACTGAATTCATTTATTCGCTTAGTCAACCTACTATGTCGACCCTTGGTACATTCTAGGTAATTTATGTTTTAATGTCATTAATATGTCACATTCGATAGTCTTTTAGGGTTGGTACATGTTGCTAAATTCATTTCCGTGTATACTGCATTTTCTTGCGATTTGCTGGATTCCGGGATACTAGTCTGACCTAGCCGGACGACCTAGTTCCCTCAGTTTTCGGATTTTGGTCAAAACTACAAACTTGTAGATCTATGTCTTATGGAACACGGGGCAAAATTTTAGGTCATTCTGAGTTATGTAGGCCAAGTTATGGTCATTTTACTATTGCTGGTCAAATTGCACCAAAATTGGTCATTTTAGGTCACTTTAGGTCATTTTAGGTTCGGCCAGTTTTTGGACCCGAAATTGTGCAAGCTGTTTGACTTACTTATGCTCATTTCTGGGCTTTGGTGTCTTCATAAGACTTGTAGATATGGGTCCTAACTATTCATGGTTAAAATTTCAGGTCAATTGGACCTGTTTTGAGTGAGTTGTGGCCTAAACACTAACTGCTGCCCAAATGGTCAATTTTCAGGCCTCATTTGCACTTAATCCGGATTTGGTCATTTTTCAAGCTACCTTGCAAGCAGAATTTTGGCAAGTGTCCTTCATGAAAGTTGGCACATTTTGTGCCTAGTTTCACCTCCAATTGGTCTCATACAAATTGGAGCCACACACTTAAAGTTATTGGCCTAAAATACAAACTGCCTTATTGCAATTCTTGCATACATATCAACATCACTTTTAACACTCACCAAACAGAACATTCAAACTAATTCTGGTTGTACCATGACCTAAACATAATTCACAACACATTATTGGTCATTTTGGTAGCTTACAATTACATTCAATGTGCACCAACAAGTGCAGAATTTGCCCAACTCAATTTACAACAATTTAACTCCATAATCAAGCTCATTCACATGTCCAACCTTCACACCACTAACATTCAAACTGCCATAACAACCAACACATTTTAACATCATTATTCCATAAACCAAGCATGAATTCCAGCATTCTTCAAGAGTTAACAAACTGCCACAATGGTACACTTACATTCCATTACTTTCCAAGCTTTAAATCTCATTTTACATTTACATATACTAAGTATACATTACCCAAACAATTTCCTACACAATATACATTTAATCAATCATTTAATTCACCATTTACAAGCACAATTAAACTGCCTTCAAGGTGTTTCCATGGCTGCCAAAAGTGCACATTCCCATTCAACATCAAAACTCAAAAATTTCTCCACAAATCAAACACCCATAACACCCTTACAAACTTTAACAAAGCAACAATCAAAAACTCAAACTTACCTATGGATGAGACTTCTTAAATCTTCACCAAAAATTGATCTTCTTGCTGCCAATCTACTGCCCAAGTGGTGTAGACTAACTTTGATGAACGAAGGTAGAAGGAAAGAAGCTTGAATCTCATATGCATGGAGCTTCAACCATGCGTCAATGGAGTTTTTTGGTAGCAAATTTTCTGCTGGTTCTAAGGTTGAAGATGAAGATGTATATTCTGCCCAAATGAAGCTTTAGTGGTCCACTTAAATGAGTTAGTGGAGCATTATGTAAGAATTAAATCATTGTTTATTCTAAGGTTCCATTTTTCCACATTTAACTCCCAATTTTTGCTATTTACATTAGGTACCACCAATTTAATTTTTCATGACATTTTCCAAGTGTAATATTATTTATTTTTAATGGACATTTAGGTCAAAGGACAACTCGGGGTGTCAAATGACCAGAATGCCCCTGTTCGGGTTGCATTCCCGATTTTTCGGTAACACCGGGTTTTATCCATTTTTCGATTTCTCGCTTTTCTTTGTACTAATTATTTAATTTTTCTTTGATATTTCTAATGATATTTCTACTTCAATTGATGTCTCTAACTCCTAAAAATATTTTTTAGGGTTCCCAGTGGTCCAGGGGTAGTCAACGGTCCATGCCGTGACTTCCTAGTGCGGTCACCCATCGCTAGGGTTCTCGGCTCGCTTAACTTAGTTGCATTTCTTTACTATTATTTTTCCTTTATCTTTTTTGTATTTTCTTTTCTTGTATTTCATTATTTAATGTCTCCTCACTCATATCAAAGTGTAGTTCTAGGCATTCTAGCTGTCCGGACAACACTGGTCACCGGAACAGTAGAACGCACTACCGAACTTAGGGGTGTTACAGAATGTGTGTTCCTAATGATGTTGATTTGAGGCAGATCATTTTGAAGGAAGCACATTAGTCTCCTTGTGCCATGCACCCTAGTGGTACAAAAATGTATAGAGTGCTAAAGGAGCATTACTGGTGGATGGGTATGAAGAGAGATGTGGAAGAGTTTGTTTCCAAATGCCTAACTTGTCAGCAAGTGAAGGCAAAACACCAAGTACCAACTGGGTTATTACATCCACTACTAGTGCCAGAATGGAAATGGGAGAGAATAACTATGGATTTTGTGATGGGATTTCCGAGGACACAGAAGAGTCATGATGCAGTATGGGTCATTGTTGACATACTGACCAAGTCTGCTCATTTTCTGCTAGTTCGGATGGACTACAGTTTAGAAAGATTGGCCAAGTTGTATATAGATGAGATTATGAGACTGCATGGAGTGCTAGTATCCATCGTATCAGACAAAGATCCTAGGTTCACTTATAGATTCTGGGGTAATTTTCAGAAAACCCTAGGAACTAGATTAAACTTCAGTACTGCATTCCACCCACAGACAGATGGTCAATCTGATAGGGTAATTCAGATCTTGGAGGACATGCTACGGGCTTGTGTGATTGAATTTGAGGGCAGTTAGACACACACTTGCCTTTGATTGAGTTTGCTTACAACAATAGATACCAATCAAGCATTGGGATGCCTCCATATGAAGCTTTGTATGGCAGAAAATGTAGAACCCTATTGTGTTGGGATGACGTGGGTGAAGAAAAGATTATTGGACCCGAAATTGTTCAACAAACTAAAGAGAAAATCAGGGTGATCAGAGATTAACTTAAGACTACATCAGATCAGAATTCCTACATTGATCTGAAGAGAAGGGATATTGAGTATGCAGTGGGTGAGAAAGTATTTCTCAAGGTTTCTCCTTAGAAGAGAATTATGAGATTCGACAGAAAGGGGAAACTGAGTCCTCGTTTCATTGGGCCTTATGAGGTTCTGGAAAGAGTGAGTCCTTTGGCATATCGGTTGGCACTACCTCCAGAGTTGGAGAAGATACATAATGTCTTCCATGTGTCTATGTTGAGGAGGTATCGATTAGACCCATCTCATGTACTACCAGTCGAAGAAATTAAAGTGAATCCAGACCTCACATATGAAAAAGAACCCATAAAGATTCTGGCTTATGAGGTGAAGCAGTTACGGAACAAGCAGATACAGTTAGTAAAAGTGCTGTGGAACCATCATTCGGGCCAAGAAGTTACTTGGAAACGAGAGGAGGACATGAGGAGACAACACCCATAGCTGTTCAGAGATTAATACCAAGTAAAATTTCGAGACGAAATTTATTTTAAAGGGGGGAGAATTATAACAACCCTATTTGTATAGCCTGGTATATTTCACTATTCCGGTGACCGGAGTCAGTCCGGACAATTAAGGGGATTAGAACCACACTTAAGACAAATAGATAAGCTATAAACACAAATAATTAGTAATTGCCAATTAGTTAAGTATAAATAAGAAAAACAGAACATAAGAAGTTAAAAGAGCTGAGAGTCACAACGATGGGTGACCTTCTCGGGAAGGATTGCGAAGTTGATTTAAACTCAAAATTCAAACCGTAAAATGTAACGCTCCGGTCCTTAGGACTATTACAAACACAGTAGAAAAGAGAAAATCACAAAAAAGAATTATTAAGCCAGTCAAATAATTAGGTTAGGGAGCTGGAAGAAATATTGAATTATTTGCAAACTGGGTTGAATCGGCGAGGGGCAATTTGGTCAATTGACCCCGAGAGCTGACTCTTGACCTAACTGTCAAATAAAATCAGAGAAAAGAAAATTTTGGAATCGAAAATTAAATTAAAGAACTAATGGAAAAAAATAAATAGAAAAAAAAGGAAAATGAAAAAGGTGAAAAGAGATGACATCATGCATGACATCATGCATGATGCCATAAATATTATAATTAAAAATTAAAATTATGGTAATTTATGGCCTTCCACAAGACATTAAAAAAAAAGAAAATAAAAAGAAAAAAAAAAGAAAAAGGAAAAGTTTATTACATCACCCTTATGGCATCATCATGATGTCAAAATTCATTTTAATTTAATTACTTCAATTGACTAAGTCAAATTATGGATAAATGTACACAAATGAAAAAAAAAAAAAGAGAAAGAAAATCATTTTGGGTCTTCCTCTTTACCATTGCTGTCTCTCATCTCTCCCTTGTCTCTCTCTCAAAATTTCCTCCATGAAAGCTTATTCTTAAGCTTTCTAAACACTAAATTTTACCATAAATCCTTTAATTTTCTTGAAGAAAAATTATAAGCAAACCTTGGAAAGAAGGTTAAAGGAGAAAGAAAGAAGAAAAAGTTGAGAGAATTGAAGATTAAAAAGCTTCATTCAAGGTTAGTAGCTAAACTTGGAATTTATAGTTTAATTATTGTATTTATAGTTTAACTAACGTAGAATTATGCTTAAAATGAAATGAAAATAATCGTTGGAGGACTAGAAGTAATTTTGGTGAGCTAGGGTTTGATATAAATATACATGTATTTTCATGGAATTAAAATTGTATCCAAGCTTGATTGAGTTGAGGCAGTATGTTATAGGTGTTGAATTGGTTAAATGTAACAAATTGCATGAACTAGGGTTTTGGCATCTAGGGTTTTGGAGAAAAAAATGTGAGAATGAATTAAATTGTGTAACACCCTCCCGGTAACTACTCCGTACATCCTACTGTTCCGGTGACCGGTGTCGGTCCGGACAGCTAGAATGTCCGAAAAAATATTTAAATTAAAGTCAGGAACCATAATTAACTCAAATATTAATAAGAAAAATTTAGTAAAAATTTTAGGAATAAAATACAACCGAGTTAAACGAGCCGGTGCCCAAGCGATGGGTAACCAGAGGGAAGTTGCGGTTCTCGCAACGAGGAGCCCTAGACCTGGGAGAAAAATTATAAAATAATTTTTGGGACTCCAGAGAAGGGTTACTGAGGTTCCCATGGCATTAGAATGCCAAGAAAATACCTAGGAAAAATTTTCAATCGGTACAGACAATTTTGACCCGTTAAGCCAAACGGAGGGCATTTTGGTCATTTCGCCTTCAGAGGTGATTTTTGGCCGACTTGTCCAGTTGAGTAAATAATTAATATGACATAAAATATGAAGAAACATTGCTAGAAATTAAATTGAAAATGAGTAGTGGAGGAAAGAAAAGAAAAATGCAACATATGCAATTTATGACATCAATGTGATGTCATTTAAAATTTCCAACCAATCACCATTAAGCCCTCATTTGACTAACTAATAAAGAGACAAATTGAAGACTAAATTCATCAAAAAACCAGCAGCTATCCTTCTCTCCTCAAGTGCAGCCGAAATCCATCTTCCTCCCTCCATTGATTTTTTTTCAATCAAGCTCAATTTCTCCTTTGTTTCCACCACTAAACCCTAAACCCCTTCATTAAAACTTAACCACACCTCTTGGGGAAGTGTTTGGCAGCCTAGAAAGTGAAGGAAAGTGAAGTTTTGAGTGGGGAAAAATCTGCCCTAATCAAGGTTAGTGCATTAGACACTTAAAACTTCTTATTTTCATGAATTGTAACTTGTATTGAGTGAGAATTGCAACTAAAATGAACAAGAATTATGTGTATACATACTATGAATTTTTGGCAGCCCTTGTGAAGGAATTATTTTGATTGTTTTGATGGACTTAAAGTGGGCTATAGATCAAGTTTAAACCATGTGTGCATGTGATTATTGAAGGAGCTAGTATTTAAGGTGTTGTGAAAACCTATAATGGAACTAGGGTTTTGAAGAGTGAAAAATTGACTTGGCTTAGGAAATTGTTAGAGAACATTTTAATGGTCAATTAGTGACCATTTTAGGTATGTTGACCATAAAATGGACTGAAAAATAGGATTGCAAAGTGAAGTTGCAGGGTGCCCTAGGACAGCAGCAGAGGGACTGAAAATTCAGTCCACTTGCACTGCCATAACTTGGGCTGTGTTGGTCCAATTGGTGTTTGGCCAATTGGACATAAAACTAGGCTTATAATGGCACATTTTTGCTGAAGAAACCATGCCCAAAAGACCAAAGCAAGAGGACCAAAACGTGGCCCCAATCCGGATACCACAATCGATTTCAGAATGACCAAATGAACAGTAGATTTGGTCATAACTCACTGTAGATTTGGTCAATTGACCTGAAAGTTTTACAGCAACAAGTTAAGACATAGAAAAAAAATTTTCATGAAGGAACCTACCCCAAATTATGGCCAGAACCTAACCCAAATAACAGTGGCGCCACTGCTCATGTTATCAGAGATATGGTAATTTCTGCAGAATGCACATCCGCCAGCTGTGGTTTTGGACCATATCTGGAGCTACAAAACTCAAAATGGAGTGATTCAAAAAAGGAAATTCAACTAGACAAAATAAGGAACAACTTTCATGTTTTACATTTCTTCAAATTCCTACAGCAACAGTATCCAATGGAACAGTGAATTTGACTCACAAAAACTAAAAATTCTGCTTGTGTTGGTTTAAACTTTGAAATGGTATAAATGCTTAATGCCAACAAGTTTGGAATGCCAAATGTGGTATGTAGGGAGTGCCAAAGTCAATGTACATATTTTTATTCTAAAAGTCAACATTTTTGTTGACCAATAAGATGAATAGTGACACTAAAAATTTGAAATTCACAAATTGAAGAATTTAAAAGTTTCAAATGCCCTAGTATACCTAACAAGATTGGTTTGGATAGTTTGGCATGCCAATAGGGTTCAGTTAGCAGTGCTGCACATGGCAATATGCCATTCCGTGATTTCATGGCTTTTAGCCATTCTGACTTTGTATTGAGACTTGGCCTTGTGCCTGATATTATTTACAGCTTGTTAGCTGTTCTGTTGCACACCGGGAGATGCATATGTGACCGATGGTGTGACGGCCCGAGGTGCTAGGTACCCAGTGCCAGTTTACCCATTATCCAGTCCAGTCGTCTAGTGTAGGTTACTTGGGGCAACCAAATGAATAAAAGTGAACAACGTTAACGAAATAATGGATATACCAATACCAAACAAAGAAAGCATACACATTCTATACACATTCATTTTCTTGCTATTTTCTTCTATTAAATTATTGCACCACTAAGCATTATTGCTTAGCGCGTTGCTTTTGCCACGCGTAGGTACTGGAGACCCCAATCGTGAGCCCAGAGACCACGCATCGGTAAGTCCATCCGGCAGTTCTGCTCAGTGTCCGTGTCACCTCAACTACTGCTATGCATTGGTAGGACACAAGGTGTCATTTTGACATTTTGTAACTTAATTTTGATTTTTCTTCATATGTAATTAAACTTGTGTACTGTATATTGATGTATATGTAAATTATGAAAATTGTATTTGTTAATGGAAAAGTAAATGTTTACTTGTGATTTATATGTGAACATCACATGTGAATGATGAATGAGAATAGAAATTGAAATGTTGAAATCTTGATATTGAGTTTTGTGTTGATATTGGAGTTGAGAATGAATGAATTTGTTTATTGGAAGTGTTTTTAATGTGTTTCAAGAACTGCTTTTCCATTTTTAGCCAGATTCACGGATTTTCTATAAAATTTTTGGAACCTCAAATAAATTATGAATTCAATAAATGACTTAAATGAGTTATATTTTACAAGTTATATTCAAAATTATGATGAAAATTAATTAAGGTATATTAGAGTGTGCTTAATCACGTGTGGCATTACTTACTCTGTATACAAGACACTGTAAGGGGTGTCACATTTAGTGGTATCGAGCACGGTTTAGGCGTTCTGGTCCTAGATTGAGTCCATACCATGCATTGCATTTGTAAGAGTCGAGGTGACACTAATGCAGATCTGTTTGTTTTTCTTATTTTGAATAGGATATGGACCCTTCATCTCAGAGGGCAGTTGAGGAGGAAGTGGAGAGTCATGCTCCACCGGTAGCAGCTGAGACTGGGGGTAGGGGAGAACCTACTCCGCCACCAGCAGAGCCTCGCCAGACCCACAGGCCATGTTCCAACAAATGGCCGACTTCTTTAGACAAATGGCCGGAGTAATGCCAGCACCACCACCACCACCACCAGCTCCACAGCAGAAATCACACCTGGAAAGGCTAAGAAAGTTTGGGGCGGTGGATTTCTTCGGCAAGAGGGAAGATGACTCTGTTGCAGCCGAAAATTGGTTGAACAGAATGGGCAGAGTCTTAAAACAACTCCACTGCACCCCAGAGCAGAACTTAGAAGCTGCTGTATCCTTGTTACAAGACGATGCCTATGAATGGTGGGACAACGTGGTTCGATGAAGTGCAGCCGTAAGTCAGAATTTGGGACTTCTTTCTCTCCGAATTCAAGAAGAAATATGTGGGTACTGTATACCTGGAAGAGAGAAGAAGAGAGTTCATTAATCTAAGGCAGAGGCAGTTGTCAATGGCCGAGTATGAGAAGGAATTTGTTTGATTGAGCTGCTATGGAAGGGAGATAGTCCCTAATGAAGTTGAAAGGTGCAAGAGATTTGAAGAGGGACTAAATGACAACATCAAGATCCAGCTCACTGCCTTGGGAATCACAGAATTTACCAAGTTAGTGGAAGCTGCAATAAAGGTGGAAAAAGTAAGAATCAGTGAGCAGACCAGAAGGGATAGACAGCAGAAGAGGGGCCCGGGTCAGTCTAGTTCAGCTCCTGCATTTGGGAAGAAGTTCAAGGGTCCTCCTGCACAGAGTTCAGCTCAGCCACAGGGCCAGGGTCAGTCTCAGGGGCCCAGGCCACAGTTCACCCCTAGGAGAGGTCAGTCCACACCATCAGTGGGCAGCTCTCCAGGGATGGGGTTCAGGGGACCAGCCCCAACATCTTCTGCATGTCCACACTGCCTTAAATCGCACAAGGGGGAGTGTTGGAGAGTAACTGGTGCCTGCTTGAGATGTGGGTCGACAGAGCATCAGCTGAGAAATTGTCCACGCAGAACCACTACAACTTCTCCAACACAAGCATGCACTGCCTCCGCACTACGAGAGGTAGAAAATCGCAACTGATGCGGTGGGACCATCATAGAGGCTCGCATCCGAGCCACAGAGAGGCCGATAATGGACCACCCGCGTAAATTATGCCCTGAGAGCTCAGGAGGAGCAAGATGCCCCGGACGTCATCAGGGGTATGTTCTCCCTCTACAATACTCCTGTGCATGCATTGGTGGATCCAGGATCCACTCATTCCTACATTTGTATCAACCTACCCGTAGAAAGGGGGATATTGGTAGGGGAGAGTGACCAAGACATTCTGGTCACTAATCCATTGGGTCACAGTGTGGTAGTGAACAAAGTATACAAGGGTTGCCCGTTAAGGATTCAGGGGTATGAATTCTTGGCAGACCTAATTGAGTTGCCTTTCCATGAATTTGACGTGATTTTGGGAATGGACTGGTTGTCACGTCATCAGGCAATAGTTGATTGCAAATTGAAGAGAATTTCTCTAAAAACTTCAGAGGGTAATGAAATTACAGTTGTGGGTGAAAGGACAGATTTCTTGTCCAATGTCATCTCAGCCATAGTTGCAAGAAGAATGATGAGAAAAGGCTATGAAGCCTACCTAGCACATGTGGTGGATACTAGGCAGGCTAAGCCAAACATGAGTGACAAACCCACAGTGAGAGACTTCCCAGAGGTGTTTCCTGAAGAGTTGCCTGGTTTGCCACCAGAAAGGGAAGTTGAATTTGCTATTGAGACATCACTGCACAAAGACCCATTTCCATTGCTCCTTATAGGATGGCACCCACTGAATTGAGGGAGTTGAAAACTCAATTGCAAGAGTTGCTGGATAAGGGGTTCATATGCCCCAGTGTGTCACCATGAGGAGCTCCAGTGCTGTTTGTAAAGAAGAAGGATGGGACTTTGAGGCTTTGTATTGATTACCGGCAGTTGAATAAAGTGACAGTGAAGAATAAATATCCGTTGCCTAGAATTGATGATCTTTTTGATCAGTTGAAGGGAGCAGGAGTATTTTCTAAGATTGATCTCAGATCAGGGTATCATCAGTTGAGGGTGAAGGATGCAGATGTGCCAAAGACTGCATTCAGGACCCGATATGGGCATTATGAGTTCTTAGTGATGCCCTTTGGCCTAACAAATGCACCAGCGGCATTCATGGACCTTATGAACCGTATCTTCCACCCACACTTAGATCGGTTCGTAGTGGTCTTTATTGATGATATTTTGGTGTATTCCAAGACCAGGGAAGAACATGATGAGCATTTGAGGATTGTTCTGCAAACCCTGAGAGAAAAGAAGCTGTATGCTAAGTTGTCCAAGTGTGACTTCTGGTTGGATGAGATTGCATTCCTTGGACACATAGTGTCAGCTGATGGGATTAGGGTGGATCCCAAGAAAATAGAAGCAGTGATGGAATGGAAGCCTCCCAGGAATACAACTGAGGTCAGAAGCTTTTTGGGGCTAGCTGGGTATTACAGGAGATTTGTGAAGGGATTTTCCCTAATAGCTGCTCCAATGACCAAGTTGTTACACAAGAATGTCAAATTTGACTGGAATGACAAGTGTCAGACCAGTTTTGAGAAGTTGAAGGCTATGTTGACAGAGGCACCCATATTAACACAACCAGTGTCAGGAAAGGACTTCGTGGTCTATAGTGATGCCTCACATAATGGGCTAGGGTGTGTATTGATACAAGAGGGGAAGGTGGTCGCCTATGCTTCCAGGCAGTTAAGGCCACATGAACAGAACTACCCTACCCATGATCTAGAGCTTGCAGCAATTATCTTCGCACTGAAGATATAGAGGCACTACTTGTATGGTGAAAAGTGCTATATTTACACTTACCACAAAAGCCTGAAATATTTGCCAACCCAGAAGGAGCTCAACCTTAGACAGAGGCGATGGATTGAGTTCCTGAAGGATTATGACTGTGTAATTGACTACCATCCTGGGAAGGCAAATGTAGTTGCTGATGCTTTGAGCAGAAAATCCATGACAGCTTTGAGATCATTGAATGCCTGTCTATCCTTGGTTCGAGATGGAGCTATTTTGGCTGAGTTGCAAGTGAGGCCAAACCTGCTACAACATATTTTAGATGGGCAAAAGGCAGATGAAAAGTTAATGGCTATTATGAGCAAGGTCTCAGAGGGAAAAGCAACTGATTATGTGGTGAAAGCAGATGGGTGTCTGTATTAAAAAGGAAGACTGTGTGTACCAGATGATGGGGAATTGAAAGCTAGTATTCTAAAAGAGGCACACACTAGTGTATATGCTATGCACCCAGGAAGTACAAAGATGTATCATGATCTGAAGCTTCAGTATTGGTGGCCTGGTATGAAGAAAGACATAGCTGACTATGTGACTAAATGCTTGACATGTCAGCAAGTCAAGGCGAACATCAAGTTCCATCAGTTTGCTCTGACCTATACGCATACCTGAATGGAAATGGGATCGGGTCACCATGGATTTTGTAAGTGGTCTACCTCTCACCCGGAAGAAACATGATGCAGCATGGGTAATAGTGGATAGATTGACCAAGTCAGCACACTTTCTGCCAGTTAGGACTGACTACTCACTGGAGAAGTTAGCAGAATTGTATATCAGTGAGATAGTTAGACTACATGGAATTCCACTTTCCATCATATCTGATCGAGACCCAAGGTTTACATCGAGATTTTGGAAGAAGTTGCATGAATCCTTGGGTACACAACTCCATTTCAGCACAGCTTTCCATCCTCAGACGGATGGGCAATCCGAAAGAGTAATCCAGGTAAACAATTGAACCAATTGAATTAGTACAAATATTGAACTAAAAATGATAACAATAACATGAAATATATGTCAGGTCCTTGAGGATATGCTGAGGAGTTGTGTCATTGAGTTTGAGGGAAGTTGGGATAGATACCTCCCACTGGCAGAATTTGCATACAACAATATCTACAAAGCTAGTTTCCAAATGGCCAAGTATGAATCTATGTATGGGAGAAAAAGTAGAACTCCAGCAGTCTTTGGACTGAATTGGGCGAAGACAAACTGGTAGGGCCGGACCTGGTGAAACAGGCTGAGGAGAAGGTAAAATCAATCAAAGCCAACTTAAAGGTTGCCTCGCATGCATGTAAATCTTATGCCGACCTTCAGAGGAAAGAAATAGAGTATGGGGTTGGCGACAAAGTGTTCCTCAAGGTGTCACTGTGGAAGAAAGTGTTGAGGTTTGGAAGAAAAGGTAAGTTAAGCCCTAGGTTCATTGGCCCATATGAAGTCATTGAACGTGTGGGTCCAGTGGCCTATAGGCTAGCTTTACCACCAGAGCTGGACAAGATCCATAATGTGTTCCACGTGTCCATGCTCGAGAGATATCGCTCGGATCCTTCACATGTCATCTCCAGAGAAGAAATTGAAATACAGCCGATTTGACATATGAAGAAGAACCTCTACGGATCCTAGCTCTGAAGTAAAAGAATTGAGGAACAAGCGATTCCATCGTGAAAGTGCTTTGGAGGCACCACAACACCGAGGAGGCAACTTGGGAAAGTGAAGAGACGATGAGGCAACAGTTCCCTCAACTGTTTGCATCAGGTAAATTTCGAGGATGAAATTTAAATTAGAGGGGAAGAGTTGTAACACCCTCCCGGTAACTACTCCGTACATCCTATTGTTCCGGTGACCGGTGTCAGTCCGGACAGCTAGAATGTCCGGAAAAATATTTAAATTAAAGTCAGGAACCATAATTAACTCAAATATTAATAAGAAAAATTTAGTAAAAATTTTAGGAATAAAATACAACCGAGTTAAACGCAGCCTGCCTGCCGATGGGTAACCAGAGGGAAGTTGCGGTTCTCGCAACGAGGAGCCCTAGACCCGGGAGAAAAATTATAAAATAATTTTTGGGACTCCAGAGAAGGGTTACTGAGGTTCCCATGGCATTAGAATGCCAAGAAAATACCTAGGAAAAATTTTCAATCGATACAGACAATTTTGACCCGTTAAGCCAAACGGAGGGCATTTTGGTCATTTCGCCTTCAGAGGTGATTTTTGGCCGACTTGTCCAGTTGAGTAAATAATTAATATGACATAAAATATGAAGAAACATTGCTAGAAATTAAATTGAAAATGAGTAGTGGAGGAAAGAAAAGAAAAATGCAACATATGCAATTTATGACATCAATGTGATGTCATTTAAAATTTCCAACCAATCACCATTAAGCCCTCATTTGACTAACTAATAAAGAGACAAATTGAAGACTAAATTCATCAAAAAACCAGCAGCTATCCTTCTCTCCTCAAGTGCAGCCGAAATCCATCTTCCTCCCTCCATTGATTTTTTTTCAATCAAGCTCAATTTCTCCTTTGTTTCCACCACTAAACCCTAAACCCCTTCATTAAAACTTAACCACACCTCTTGTGGAAGTGTTTGGCAACCTAGAAAGTGAAGGAAAGTGAAGTTTTGAGTGGGGAAAAATCTTCCCTAATCAAGGTTAGTGCATTAGACACTTAAAACTTCTTATTTTCATGAATTGTAACTTGTATTGAGTGAGAATTGCAACTAAAATGAACAAGAATTATGTGTATACATACTATGAATTTTTGGCAGCCCTTGTGAAGGAATTATTTTGATTGTTTTGATGGACTTAAAGTGGGCTATAGATCAAGTTTAAACCATGTGTGCATGTGATTATTGAAGGAGCTAGTATTTAAGGTGTTGTGAAAACCTATAATGGAACTAGGGTTTTGAAGAGTGAAAAATTGACTTGGCTTAGGAAATTGTTAGAGCACATTTTAATGGTCAATTAGTGACCATTTTAGGTATGTTGACCATAAAATGGACTGAAAAATAGGATTGCAAAGTGAAGTTGCAGGCTGCCCTAGGACAGCAGCAGAGGGACTGAAAATTCAGTCCACTTGCACTGCCATAACTTGGGCTGTGTTGGTCCAATTGGTGTTTGGCCAATTGGACATGAAACTAGGCTTATAATGGCACATTTTTGCTGAAGAAACCATGCCCAAAAGACCAAAGCAAGAGGACCAAAACTTGGCCCCAATCCGGATACCCTGCAACTGATTTTGCAGAATGACCAAATGAACAGTAACTGTTCATTTGGCCATAACTCACTGTAGATTTGGTCAATTGACCTGAAATTTGTACAGAAACAAGTTAAGACATAGACAAACAACTTTCATGAAGGAACCTACCCAAAATTATGGCCAGAACCTAACCCAAATGGCAGTGGCAGTTACTGTTCATGTTACTGTAGATATGGTAATTTCTGCAGAATGCACATCCCGCCAGCTGTGGTTTTTGGACCATATCTGGAGCTAAAAAACTCCAAATGGAGTGATTCAAAAAAAGAAATTCAACTAGACAAAATAAGGAACAACTTTCATGCTTTACATTTCTTCAAATTCCCACAGCAACAGTGTCCAATGGAGCAGTGAAGTTGACTCACAAAAACTGAAAATTCTGCTTGTGTTGGTTTAAACTTTGAAATGGTATAAATGCTTAATGCCAACAAGTTTGGAATGCCAAATGTGGTATGTAGGGAGTGCCAAAGTCAATGTACATATTTTTATTCTAAAAGTCAACATTTTTGTTGACCAATAAGATGAATAGTGACACTAAAAATTTGAAATTCACAAATTGAAGAATTTAAAAGTTTCAAATGCCCTAGTATACCTAACAAGATTGGTTTGGATAGTTTGGCATGCCAATAGGGTTCAGTTAGCAGTACTGCACATGGCAATATGCCATTCCGTGATTTCATGGCTTTTAGCCATTCTGACTTTGTATTGAGACTTGGCCTTGTGCCTGATATTATTTACAGCTTGTTAGCTGTTCTGTTGCACACCGGGAGATGCATACGTGACCGATGGTGTGACGGCCCGAGGTGCTAGGTACCCAGTGCTAGTTTACCCGTTATCCAGTCCAGTCGTCTAGTGTAGGTTACTTGGGGCAACCAAATGAATAAAAGTGAACAACGTTAACGAAATAATGGATATACCAATACCAAACAAAGAAAGCATACACATTCATTTTCTTGCTATTTTCTTCTATTATATTATTGCACCACTAAGCATTATTGCTTAGCGCGTTGCTTTTGCCACGCGTAGGTACTGGAGACCCCGATCGTGAGCCCAGTAGACCACAGACTGGGTGAGTCCATCCGGCAGTTCTGCTCAGTGTCCGTGTCACCTCAAATTCTGCTGTGCATTGGTAGGACACTAGGTGTCATTTTGACATTTTGTAACTTAATTTTGATTTTTCTTCATATGTAATTAAACTTGTGTAATGTATATTGATGTATAAGTAAATTATGAAAATTGTATTTGTTAATGGAAAAGTAAATGTTTACTTGTGATTTATATGTGAACATCACATGTGAATGATGAATGAGAATAGAAATTGAAATGTTGAAATCTTGATATTGAGTTTTGTGTTGATATTGGAGTTTAGAATGAATGAATTTGTTTATTGGAAGTGTTTTTAACAGGTTCCGAAGAATTGTTTTCTCCATTTTTAGCCGGTATTCTGCCGGATTTTCTATAAAATTTTCGGAACCTCAAATAAATTATGAATTCAATAAATGACTTAAATGAGTTATATTTTACAAGTTATATTCAAAATTATGATGAAAATTAATTAAGGTATATTAGAGTGTGCCGGTACACCGTGTGGCATTACTTATTCAGGTATACAGTACACGGGTAAGGGGTGTCACAAATTGTGTATTGGACTTGGTTTGAGGTGAGAAATGGTCATTTGTGACCAATTGGAGTATGTTAGAAGTGTTGGAACCAAATGCAAATTCGGATTGCTTAGGGTCATGCTGTAGGCAGCAGGACCAAGGTCCATTTGAGGGACCAAAACTAAAAATTTACAAGTCCAATTGGTATGAGACCAATTGGGAATGAAAATAGACACTAAATGACACAATTTTCATTTAGGAATCATGTCCAAAAAGTGACCAAAACCTAGTGAACAAATTGACCAAATCCGGATTTTCTCAGTCTAACCTGTACAAAATGACCAAATGAACAGTATTTGTTTATTTGGCCACAACATGAGCTACACAGGTCTAAATAACCTGAAATTTTACCAGTGGACAACTGAGATATAGAACTAAAACTTTGATGAAGAATAAAAACCCAAATTATGCCCTTAACCAAGTCATTTGGCCACCCAAAGTTGGTGTCCTAAAACTGCCAGAACCAGTTTGGTGCCTAGAAATCTGGGTTAAGTCCAATCCTGCAGCCATAATTCAAATGGCCATAACTTGAGTTCCAAAACTCCAATTGGAGTGATTCAAAAAGGAGAATAAATTTAAGACAATAGGGAACATTTTCTATGAAAAAAAGTTTGCCAAATTCTAAAAGCAAATTGACCAATGGAACAGTGCAACATAAGACACCAAAACTGAAAAATTGCAATTTTCCCTAAAAGACCTAAGTTTTGAGAAAACAACCAAAACCAACAAATTTAGAGACCAAAATGTGGTATGTGGGTGAAGTTGGAGTTCCCATACCTATTAAGCCTTAGAAAGTTAACAAATTGACTTGAATAGTACCATAAATAGTAACCTCAACATGAAATTTGCAAGAATGTAAGTTTAAACATATTGGAATTAGTTATTAGAATTGTTATGAAGTAAAGATACTGAGACACTATAAATTTTGTGTTTCAGCTGAAAAAGACTTGGAAAGTCTGAGAGACTGAGTCAAGGCCTAGAGGTGACTCACGTCAGGTTTGTGCACAATAAACCCTATTTAAGCATTTTGTCCTTGAAAAATGGATTAAGTATGCATTATGAGTTTAAGAACTTTTGTGTTGCCACTTTGTGAATGAAAATGTAACTTTGGAAATTGATTTGATTTTTGTATGTAATATTTGAATAAATTGTTTTAATTTGATTTCGGTTCACAGTTAGCATGATAGTACCATATTATTCCCCCATTTATGGGGTTGAGATCGATTATTTTCCTTCCTCTCTGATTTACCAGTTGAGGTTGTAGATCGGATGAGTACTCATTAGCTAGCTAGCCACCTCCCTCATTGATTTCGATTAGTGGGGTTGTAGATTGCTTTGTCATGGTGTACAACGCGGCATTGATCGAAAATTTTGTGTCATGGCTTCAGTTGTGTATGAATTGGCAACACTGTGTTTATTAAATTATTTGACCCAAAAATTTGGCTACAATGAGTTTTGATAATTGGTGAAATGTAATTGTGCAACATTTAAATTGTGTTTTGTCAATGAATGATTTATGTATTGTATTTTAAATTTTTATTATGCATCACTGAGTATTTTTATACTCAGCGATAGCTTATTTTGCTATCACAGATAAAGCAAGGAGAAAGCAGCAGAGTGAGCTGCTATTGAAATTGAGGACTACACTATTTTTTTGTACGGGTATTGTTTTATACCCTTGTAGTTATTTTGATGTAAATATTATAATGTTTTATGTATCAATGTAAAGTTGAGCAGTTGTATAATAAATTATAATAATATTATTTTTGGATTTTCTTTTTGTAAATTAAGATTTGTATTTGTGAATTTTGTACTATATGCACTGTGAATGAAGTTATGAAATATTTTAAGTTAATAAATTTTTTGTTGAATTGTGGAATGACTTGAATTGTGTTGACTTGAGATTATTTGGAGGTTGGGAGTTGTGAAAAATTTATTGGAAGTGTTTTTCTCAAGTATTTGAAGTACTGTTTTCTCAAAATACAGACGGCACTCTGCCGAAATTTTTATAAAATTTGCGGAAAAATAAAAATGAATAAAAATTTTTACTAGTTTTTGAGCTTTGAATAAATGATTTTAATTCCTACCAAAACGCTCACCACTTCTAAAATGTAAGAAAATGGTTTTAAAATCCCTTGTAGTGTACTTAATGAATTATCGGTAGGTGAAGTTTGGTAGTTCATTAGATATTCTATGGGATCATGTTATGCCTTACAGAGGGGTAAGGTGTGACATGAGGTGTGTGCCTGTTGAGGATGAATAGGATGAGTACTCATATTATTGCTAACTAGCTATGTTATTCCTCATTAGGCATCGACTTTGGGACAAATTGGACTATGGAATCATTATTAAGCTGTGTGTGTGATTTATTGATATTTATTGTGATATTGTGAAATGGAGTTTAATTCTTTATGACATTCATTGTCTTTTGAATTTAACTATGATTTTAAGTATCCATAGTTCATATGATTTCTGGTTTATGGTTTTAAATTGCATTTTTTGAATGTTGTGCACCACTAAGACATTGGCTCAGCGATAGCTTTTTCAATGTTGTCACAAGTAGACAGACGGACAGAGTAGCAGAGTAGGCTGCTTATGCTACATTTTGGGATTTCACCGGGTATATTGAGTATACTATATTTTGCAGTTTTTGTTGTAATGAATGTGCTCTGTATGTATATATGGTACTTGGTCTTGAGCAGTTATAAACTAAAGTTGTAATATATTTATTTCTTATCTCAGCTTTTGAACTACTCAGTCCTTTGTAGTCTATCTTTGGAAATTGATGTTGAATTGAGTTTGACAAATGTTGAGAAATTTATTGTGTTGAACTATTATTGGAGTTTGGGATTGAAGAAATATATATTGGAAGTGCTTTTTACAGGTTTTTGAAGAACTGTTTTATTCAAAATACAGATGGCACTCTGCCAAAAGTTTTTACAGAAATTATTGCTACTTCAGATTTGTTAATTGGTTCACTTCAGATAAAAAAAATTTTTACACCTATCAAAAGTGCTCACCACTGTAAAAAGAAATAAGAAAAGTTTTAAAATCCCTTGTAGTGTATTTATTGGGTTATTAGTAGACAAAGTTTAGTAATTCATTAGGTATACTACAGGATCATGTCATGCCTTACAGAGGGGTAGGGTGTGACAAACACAAATTCAATTATGGCTCAAAACTCAAGCTAGGCTCAATGAGTCCCAAACCTGCAGAGAAAAGCACTCCCAATTTTTCAATTTCCTCCAACTCCCTTACTTCAATTGGCATATAAAGCACTTCTATAAGCAATAATTTCATCTCAATTAGATCAATTTCAAGCAACTACACAAAATCCCCAATTCCTATACACAAACCCTAATTTCAAATATCCAATTTATACAAACTTAACTTATTCAAACTTCTAATCATAATAACTTATCAAACATCCTCATGGAACCAATTTTCATCATTTAAAAGCATCAAACCCCAAAGAGTTTAGTGGCTGCCAAAATTAGGGTTCTTAAATTTCTTCTCATTTGTTTTCAATTTCATGTTATACTCACTCATTTCATCATGCTTACAAGATTT
The DNA here is from genome assembly GCF_030052815.1 of Hevea brasiliensis. Taxonomy (NCBI): domain Eukaryota; kingdom Viridiplantae; phylum Streptophyta; class Magnoliopsida; order Malpighiales; family Euphorbiaceae; genus Hevea; species Hevea brasiliensis. The sequence goes on along the minus strand of NC_079499.1, from coordinate 36,311,083 downwards.
AAAGAAGAGAGGGAGTGGTATCTTGCACTAACCTCTTGTGACCCAACTTTAAACTTCTCAAAACTTGAAATTTCCTTCTTCTTATGGGTACCTAGAGCTTCCTTATGGTTTGGGGATGATTTTTAGTGAATAGAATTTAAGGTTTTATGGGAAGGAAGCTTAGGAAATCAAACTTTGAGAAAAAAAATTGAGGGAGAGAGAGAGATTAAAATTTTGGCCATGGAGGAGAGAGAAGAAGAAGATGGCTTTGGTGGGTGGTTTTTTTCTCTTATGTATATATATATATATATATTCTTAGGAAATCAAACTTTGAGAAAAAAAAATGGAGGGAGAGAGAGAGCTTAAAATTTTGGCCATGGAGGAGAGAGAAGAAGAAGATGGCTTTGGTGGGTGGTTTTTTTCTCTTATGTCTATATATATGTAACACCCTCCCCGTAGCAACTCCGTACAGTCTACTGTTCCGGTGACCGGTGTCGGTCCGGACAGCTAGAACGTCCAGAAAAATATTTAAACTAAAGCGAGAAACCATAAATAACTCAAATATTGACAAGAAAAATTTAGTAAAAATTTTAGAAATAAAATGCAACTAAGTCAAACGAGCCGGTGCCCAAGCGATGGGTAACCAGAGGTAAGTTGCGGTTCTCGCAACGAGGAGCCCTGGACCCGGGAAAAATTTCATAAAATAATTTTTGGGACTCCAGAGAAGGGTTATTGAGGTTCCTATGGCATTAGAATGCCAAGAAAATATTTAGAAAATTTTTTCAATCGGTACAGACAATTTTGACCCGTTAAGCCAAACGGAGGGCATTTTGGTCATTTCAGAGGTGATTTTTGGCCGACTTGTCCAGTTAAGTAAATAATTAATATGACATAAAATATGAATAAACATTACTAGAAATTAAATTGAAATTGAGTAGTGAAGAAAAGAAAAGAAAAATCAAAGAAAAGCTCATTTATGACATCTTGATGATGTCATTTATAAATTATGACCAATCACAATTAAGCCATATTTGACTAACTAATAAATAGACTAAATGAAGACCAAATAACCAAAAATTACAGCAGCCATTCTTCTTCTTCTTCACCAAAACGTGACTTCTCCCCATCTCCCTCCATTGATGCACTCACCCAAGCTCCAAAACCTAGCCAATTACACCATAAAACCCCTATATGCCTTCATAAAACTTGGTCCTCACACCTAGAGCAAGCTTTGGACAGAAAAAAGAAAGGAAGAAAGTGAAGTTTTGAAGTCTTAGAAGTGGCTCCATTCAAGGTTAGTGTACATATGTATTTAAAACACATTAATTCCATGTTAGAGATGTGTAATAGGTAAGAAATTGTGGAATAAATGAACCAAACCCATGTGTATGAATGCCATGAATTTCGGCAGCCATATTGAAGGAATAGAAATGAGGGTTTTGTTGGACTTAGAGTGGATTAGAAATGATGTTTAAGAGACATATACACAAGGATAATAAATTGGTATGCTAACTAAGGCATCTTGTAGAAAACATAAGGTGAAGCTAGGGTTTTGGGGGAGTGAAAATTGATTTGACTTATGAAATTATTAGAGCACATTTTAATGGTCAATTAGTGACCATTTTAGGTAAGTTGACCATATTATGGACTGAAAAATAGGATTGCAAAGTGAAGTTGTAGGCTGCCCTAGGACAGCAGCAGAGGGACTGAAAATTTAGTCCACTTGCACTGCCATAACTTGGGCTGTGTTGGTCCAATTGGTGTTTGGCCAATTGGACATGAAACTAGGCTTATAATGGCACATTTTTGCTGAAGAAACCATGCCCAAAAGACCAAATCAAGAGGACCAAAAGTTGGCCCCAATCCGGACACCCTGCAACAGCACCTGCAGAAATGACCAAATGAACAGTAACTGTTCATTTGGCCATAACTCACTGTAGATTTGGTCAATTGACCTGAAATTTTTACAGAAACAAGCTAAGACATATACAAACAACTTTCATGAAGAAACCTACCCCAAATTATGACCATAACCTAACCCAAATGGCAGTTACAGTCACTGTTCAAACCTGCAACTCTGCAGATTTTGATTTGAGCAGTAATGTTTGGATGGCTATAACTATTTCTAGAAAACTCAGATTTAGGCGATTCTTGAACCGATGGAAACCTAAGGCATAGTAGAACATTTCATATGAAGAAAGTTAGACCAAATTATGAACTTAACTTGATCAAATTACTGACCAAAGTTGGACCAAAAATCTGCGGACCCAAAATCTCAAAGATGAGCATTGCGTGAACAGTAAACTTATTTTGGCCATAACTTGAGCTACAAAACTCCAAATGGAGTGATTCAAAAAAAGAAATTCAATTAGACAAAATAAGGAACATTTTCTATGAAGGAAATTTTGTCAAATTCCAACAGTAGATCGACCAATAGAACAGTGCAACTTCGGAGCACCAAAACCGAAAATTGGCAATTTTGCCAAAATGACCTAAGCTTTGAGAAAGTGACCAAAACCAACAAGTTTTAAATGTAAAATGTGGTACATTGGGAGTGTTGAAACCGATGCACCTATGATCTATGCAAAAGTCAACTTTTTGTTGACTATTGAAGTGAATAGTGACATAAAAACTTGAAATTCAAAAATTGAAGAATTCAAAAGTATCAAATGCCCTAGTAGGCCTAATGTGATTGGTTTGGATAGGTTGGCATGCCAATAGGGTTCTGATAGCGATCTGCGTATGATGTATGGCTTCATTGCCATTCTCAGGATGTGATAGCCTATGGCTATACGATTATGATGTTTTACTTGGCTTTATGCCTTTTTGCTTATATGGCTTATTATCCATTCTGTTTGCACACCTGGATACACATTGTGACCGATGTTGTGACGGCGAGGTACACGGTACCCAGTGCTAGTTTACCCGTTTATCCAGTCCGGTCAATTTGTATAGGTTACTTGGGCATGGAAAAGTATAACTGTAATTGAACTGATTGTTAAAGAAAATACGAAAATTAAATATCAGAAATGATTACGATAGAATACAAAGAAACTCAAGATCATGAAGAAAATAAATAAACAAAATGCATGAAAAAGTTAATATCATAAAACGTAATTAGCCCTCGACTAAACTTTAAGTTGGTAATTATTCAGTTCTTATGAACACAATGGCTAAGAAATTATGATTTTTATTTGCATATTATTTCTTTCTATTTTATTATTTGCACCACTAAGCTTTATGCTTAGCGAGTCGCTTTTGCAACGCGTAGGTACTGAAGATATTGATCGAGAGCCAGTAGACCACAGATTGGGTAAGTCCATCCTGCAGTTCTGCATAGTGTCCGTGTCACCTCACAGGCTACAGTGCATTGGTAGGACACTAGGTGTCATTTTGGTATTTTGTAATTGATCTTATTTTCTCATGTGTAAATGAACTTATGAAATGTAATTTGATGCTCATGTAAATAATGAGAATTGTGTTTGTAAATGAAAAAGTGAATGTTTATCTGTGATATATATATGATTATCACATGAAATGAATGATTGAGAAATGAATGTGAACTGAGAAATATTGAGATTTTGATAAATGGAGTTGAGATGAATGAATAAGAATATAGGAAGTGTTTTTCACAGGTTCCGAAGAACGGTTTTCTCCATTTTTAGCCGGTACTCTACCGAATTTTCTTTAAAATTTTCAGAACCTCAAATAAATAATAGTTTCGATAAATGGCTTATAAATAAATTATATTTCACAAGTTATATTTAAAAAGGAAGAATAAAAATGAATTAAGATAAAATAGAGTGCTCGGCACACTAAGTGGCATAACTTGCTCGGCTACACTGTAGTCGGGTAAGGGGTGTCACAATATATATATTTATATATTGTACTAAAATTTTCTTATAATGTCACAATGTAATTTTTATTTTCTTTTACTTTGATTTCTTTTCTCTTCTTCTTCTTTCTTTTCTCATTTTCCATAAATAAATTTATAATTTTAATTTATTTTTAATTATTTTAATTTCTCTCAATTTTTTATTTAACATTTAGGTCAAAATTCATCTCTGGGGTGAATTACCAAAATACCCTTCGTTGTGCTTATCGAGTTATTTTTGTCTGTACTGATTAATAAATTCTCTTAAATTTTCTTTAACTTCTTTAATGTCATTTTTACCTAAATAAACCTTTAATTAAGTCCCAAAATTATTTTCTTATATTTTCTTAACTTTTATTACCTCAATTTACGTTTCTTCACTATAGTTTAAGTGTAGTTCTAGACATTCTAACTATTCGAACAGACATTAGTCATCGAAACAGTAGAATGTACAGACTACCTATGGTGAGGGCGTTACAATTCTTCCCCTCTAAATAGATATTTTATCCTTGAAACTTACCTGATGTGAAGAGCTGAGGAAACTGCTGCCTTATCGTCTCCTCGCTCTCCCATGTCGCTTCGTCTGTGTTGTGATGTCTCCACATGACTTTCACTAGTGGGATTCTCTTGTTTTTGAGTTCTTTCACTTCCCGTGTTAAGATTCTGACTAGCTCTTCTTCATATGTCAAATCAGGTTGCACAATTAATTCTTCTACTGAAATGACCTGTGAAGGATATGATCTGTATCTCGTGAGCATCGACACATGGAATACATTGTGAATCTTGTCCAGCTTAGGTGGTAAAGCTAGCTTGTAGGCTACTAGACTCACATGTTCAATGACATCGTACGGACTAACAAACCTAGGGCTTAACTTACCCTTCTTACCAAATCTTAGCACTTTCTTCCAAGGTGATACCTTGAGAAACACCTTATCGCTAACCTCATACTCTATATCCTTTCTCCTTAGGTCGGCATATGACTTCTGTCTGTCTGAGGCAGCTTTCAAATTGTCTCTAATGAGTTTCACTTTTTCCTCAGTCTATGTCACCAAGTCTGGGCCCACTACTTTCTCTTTCCTCATTTCTGTTCAACATAAGGGAGTCCTGTATCTCCTCCCATACAATGCTTCGTATGGAGCCATTTTTATGCTGGCTTGGTAGCTATTATTATAAGCAAACTTTACCAAAGAAAGATACTTCTCCCAACTTCCTTTAAAATCAATGATGCAGCTTCTTAATATATCCTCCAATACCTGAATCACCCTTTCTAACTGTCCATCCATCTGTGGATGAAAAGCCGTACTAAAGTGCAGTTGAGTGCCTAAAGACTCCTGTAGCCTCTTCCAAAACCTCAAAGTAAATCTCGGTTCTCGATCAGATAAGATCGATGTTGGCACTCTATGTAGTCGGACTATCTTATCTATGCAAATCTCTGCTAACCTCTCTAGTGAGTAGTAGGCTCTAACTGGTAGGAAGTGAGCTGACTTGGTCAATCTATCCACAATCACCCATATAGTATCATGTTCTTCTGTGTCAATGGTAGCCCAATGACAAAATCCATGGTGATGCGGTCCCATTTCCACTCTGGTATGGATATAGGTTTCAATAACCCTGATGGAACTTGATGCTCAGCCTTAACTTGTTGGCATGTCAAACATCTGGTCACAAATTCATCAATCTCTTTCTTCATTCCAGGCCACCAATAATGTGTTTTCAGGTCTTGATACATCTTGGTACTTCCTAGGTGCATAGCATGGAAGCTACTGTGCGCCTCTTTCAAGATATTCTTCTTTAGTTCTTCATCTCCTGGTACACAGATTTTGCCTTTATAATACAGGCTCCCATCTCTTTTCAACTTATAATCAGTCTCCTTCCCCTCTTGAGTTCTGCCCATAACAGTTAGCAACTTCTCATCCCTTAGCTGTGCTTCTTGTATTTGCTGTAGCAAGCTTGGCTTTACACATAACTCAGCCAAAAGTACCCCATCCTGTGCTAAAGACAACCGAGCATTCAATGCTCTTAAAGCCATCATGGACTTCCTACTTAGTGTGTCAGCCACTAGATTTGCCTTCCCAGGATGGTAGTGAATCACATAGTCATAATCTTTAAGGAATTCAATCCATCTCCTCTGTCTCAGATTGAGTTCCTTCTGGCTTGGCAAATACTTCAGACTCTTGTGATCCGTATATATGTAGCATTTCTCACCATATAGGTAATGCCTCCATATCTTCAATGCAAATGTTATTGCCGCCAATTCAAAATCATGAGTTGGGTAGTTCTTTTCATGTGGCCTTAGCTGTCTAGAACCATAGGCAACTACTTTCCCTTCCTGCATCAGAACACACCCAAGCCCATTATGAGAGGCATCACTGTAGATCACATAGTCTTTCTTTAACTCTGGCTGTGTCAACACTGGAGCCTCTGTAAGCATAGCCTTCAACTTCTCGAAACTGGTTTGACATTTATCATTCTAGTCAAACTTTGCATTCTTATGTAGTGTTTTGGTCAGTGGGGCTGCTATAAGGGAGAATCCTTTCACAAATCTCCTGTAGTATCCAGCTAACCCCAAAAAGCTTCTGACCTCTGCTACATTTCTAGGAGACTTCCATTCAACTATTGCTTTAATTTTCTTGGGATCTACCCTGATCCCATCTGCTGATACAATGTGTCCAAGGAAAGATATCTCATCCAACTAGAAATCACACTTGGACAACTTGGCATATAACTATTTTTCTCACAGTGTCTATAGTACTACTCTCAGGTGTTCGTCATGTCACACCCTACGACTCAGTAAGATGTAACATGAATTTGTAGTATATCTAATGATTTACCATACTTCGCCTACCAGTAACCCATTAAATATACTACAAGAGATTTTAAAATAATTTTCTTACTTATCAAAGGTGGCGAGCACTTTTGGTAAGAATTAAAAACTTTTACTTAATGTTTAAAGACTAGTTAAAATTTTTGTCCATTTTTATTTTTACGCAAATTTTAAAAAATTTTCAGCAAAGTGCCATCTATATTTGGGAAAAACAGTTCTTCAAAATCTATGAAAAACACTTCCAAATAGTTTATTTCATTTCTCAACCCCAACCACCAATATATCCTCAAATCAGTACAATTCAACCAAATTTCAACTCAAATTTCACAACGTAAAAACTTTTCAAAACAATTCGATAGCTCATAAACGTTGCATTAAATTAAATTTACATACACCAATCCTAATTTAAAAAAGAAAAATAAAAAAAATATCATTACAACTTTAATATACAACTGCTTAATTTTACATTAACACATGTGACACTAAACTATTTACTTCAAAATAAACTACAAGGGCATAACTAAATACCTGTACAAAAGCATCCGTGTAGTCCCAATAATCAATAACTCACCCTACTGCTTTTTGCTTTTCTCTATCTGCGACAGCAAAGAAAGCTATTGCTGAGTATAAAAATACTCAGTGGTGCACAATAAAATATAAAATGCAAAATATAAAACATTTGTCATTAATTCACAGTTTAAATTTTTCAAAATTTTCAAATCACATTTATAACAAATCACAATTTAAATATTTGAATATTTTCAAAGCTTAATATAATCTGAATTTGATCAAACAATTTAATAATCATAGTGCTGCCAATCAATAACACAACTTAGGCCATGACACAAAATTTCCAAACATGCCGTGTTGTACACCACGACAAGGCAAACTCACCCCACTAATCGAAATCAATGAGGGAGGTGGCTAGCTAGCTAATGAGTACTCATCCAAACTCACCTCAGACTGGCAAGCCAGAGAGGGAGGAATATAGTCAAACTCACCCCATAAATGGAGGAGGAACATAGTGATATTGCCATGCCAAGTGTGAATCAAAAACAATTTAAATCAAGTTATTCAAACATTTCATACAATTCACAAATCAAATTTTATTCCAAACTTTTCATTTACAAAGTAGGCAACACATTATTTTTCAAATAAGATTTTCAAAGCCATAACAATCAAAATTATTCACAACATTTATTTCAAGAATTGTCAAGTAAAAATAAAGAATTTTAAGTTTGTTGTGCACAAACCTGATGTAAGTCGCCTCTAAGCCTTGACTCAGTTTGACTTATCCTTTTCAAGGTCTTTTTCAGCTGAAACACACAATTTATAGTGTTTCAGTATCTTATCTCACAATAAATCTAATAATTAATTCATAAATACTTAATTCTAGCCCCAATATGCTTAAACTAACGTTTTTAGAAATTTTCATTTTGGAGTTACTATTCACGATACTATTCAAGTCAATTTGTTGTCTTTCTAATGCTTAATAGGCATGAGAATTCTAATTTCACCCACATACCATATTTTGTTTACCTAACTTGTTGGTTTTGGTTGTTTTCTTTAAACTTTAAGTTTCTTAGGTGAAATTCTAGAATTTCAGATTTGGTGTCATATTTTATACTATTCCATTGGTCAAGCTGCTGTGGTAATTTGGCTAAGTTTTCTTCATAGAAGTTGTTTCTTATTGTCTTAAATTTATTTCTCTTTTCGAATTACTCCATTTGTAGTTTTGTAGCCCTAGTTATGGCCATTTGAACATGGCTGGCCAGATTTGGTGTTACCTAGAATTCTGGGCATTTTCTAGATACTAGCAGTTTTTATGGGTTGATTGCAGGTGACTTTTCGAATAGGTTATCGTCAGAATTTGAGTTTGTTTTCTTCATGCAAGTTGTAGAGCTATGTCTCAGCTTTCCATCGGTATAAGATTCTGTTCATTTGGACCTTCTTAGTTCAAGTTATGGTCATTTACATAACTACTGTTTATTTAGTCATTTTTAAACAGGTCATTGTGCCCATTTCCGAATTTGGCCTAATTGTTCACTAAGTTATGGTCACTTTCTAGGCATGATTCCTCAATGAAAAATGTTCCATTTTATGTCTATTTTCATTCTCAATTAGCCTCACACCAACTGGGTTGGTAAATTTTCAGTTTTGGTCTCTGAAAGGGACCTAGGTCAAGCTGTCTGCAGATTGACCTTCACCAATCAGAATTCGAACTTGGTTCCAACAATTCATATGCACCACAAATGGTCACAATTGACCATTTCTCAACTCAAATAAGGTCAACTATATTAATTGACCAATTCTCAAATTTATTTTCAATTTTTCACAAGCTCCAAACCCTAGTTATATACATTTCAATTCTAAGGCAATTTAAAGTGTATATTCATGATCTATACACCTAATTCACTTCAAATAACCATTCAAACACTTCAAATTCCTTCATTTCAAACCCTAACCCTAGCTGGACGAAATTCCATATTACTCCCACAATAATTGTTTTGTTTTAATTTTTCACAATTTCTAAGTTAAGTGAGCTACATACACAATAATTAAACTAAGATTTTCAAATTGAATCACTTACCTCAATTAGAGCTTTTTAATCTTCCAATTCTTCTTCAATTTCTTCACTTTCTTTCCTTCCAACTTGTCACACCCTACTCCTTGTAAGATGTAACATGCTCCAGTAGTACACCTAATGAATTACTATACTTCACCTACCGGTAACCCATTAAATATACTACAAGGGATTTTAAAACAATTTTCGTTCATTTTTAAATTGGTGGGTAAATTTTTTTTTTCAGTTATTAAAAACCTTTATTTAAAGTCCAAACATAAATCAAATTTTTAGATATTTAAAATCTCTATAATTTTTACAAAAATTTCGGCAGAGTGCCATCTGTATTTTAAGAAAACAGTTCTTCAAAACCTGAAAATAAAGACACTACCAATATTTTTCTCAATCACAACTCTATTATTTAATCTCATTTCACAATTCAATACAAGCAACTCAATACGCAGTTTAAATTAAATCAAACATTGAAATATCTTATTAAGATAACAAAATGAATATTTACATTCATGGGTGTATTAAAAATTTAGTAGTGCAAAACTTTATAAATACATAAAATCTTAAGATAAACCTTATAATAATTTGTATTTAATTACAATCCAAAAATATATTAGAAAAGAGTTGGTACAACTGCTCAAAGTAAATTTCATACATATAATTACAGAATTACTTCAAAATCTAAAGTACAAGGGTATACCTATGATATACCCAAAGATAGTCTCACTATGCCTTTCAGTAATCTTGCTCAGCTACTTTATATTTTCTTTCACCTGCGACAGCATACAAAGCTATCGCTGAGTGGTGAACTCAGTGGTGCACAAACTAATAATTTAAATCTTAATACAAGTTATGCTTGACAATTCATGACAAATAAAAATTTAAAATTTCTAAATTCTTCAAAATTCATAACATTCAAAAATCAATAATTTCATTCGTGCAAATTATTCATTTGAATAACATTTTGATCAAATAGTAACTTTTTATCTACATTTCTTTTAAATCCCAAAACAATACGAAAATATTTTGAATCACTGACAAATTATTTATTTCAACCACAATTTATCAAACTATGCATAATTTAAATGGCATTGCCAACAATTCACACAGTTGAACCCATGACCTAAAATTCAAATAGATGTCGTGTTGTACACCACGACATTTCACACTCTCCCAATAACCGAGGCTAAAAGGGAGGAACAAAGACTAGCTAGTATATATGAGTACTCATTCAAACTCTTCCCCAACTGGCAAGCCAGAGAGGAAGGAACTCGCCCCATCTAGTGGAGGAGATATCTTACTAGACAAGCTAATGAGAATTCACAACATATTTTGCCATGTCAACTGTGGTTTCAAATCATATTCAAAACAATTTCTTTTTACAAAGTGTTTACAAATCATCAACATATTTAATCATCATTAATTCATGCTCAAGATTGGCAACACATCAAACTTAAAATTTACAATCCTCAAAACCATACAATAAATCCTTAAATACATAAGAAAATTTACATTTAATTTATACAATTTCATTCAACAAATTAAAATCCTCAACACAACAAAATTATAAATCATAAAATAAACTTATTCAAATCAATTTAGAAGTGAAAAGTAACAAAATAATTAGTTGTGTACAAACCTTATATGAGTCACCCTCGGCCTTGACTCGATGCCTTGGGTTCTTTCTCGGTATTCTTTTCCACTGAAACACACAGTTTCACAGTGTTTCAGTATCACCATTTATCACAACTCCAAAAACAAATTCAAATCTACTTATACCTAGCTTTAATATGCTAAACTTGACATTCTTTAAAATTTGTATTTCGGGGTTACTATTCATGACACTATTCAAGTCAATTTGCTGACTTTCTAATGCTTAATAGGTATGGGAATTCCAACTTCACCCACATACCACATTTTGGTTACTAAATTTGTTGGTTTTGGTTGTTTTCTCAAATTCTAAGTCTTTTAGGCAAATTTGCAAATTTTCAATTTTGGTGTCTTATGTTGCATTGTTCCATTGGTCATTTTTCTGTTAGAATTTGGCAAAACTTTCTTCATAGAAAATGTTCCCTATTGTATTAACTTTATTATTCTTTTTGAATCACTCCATTTGGAGTTTTGTAGCTCAAGTTATAGCCATTTGAATCATGGCTGCCGGATTGGACTTAACCCAGATTTCTGGGCACTAAACTGGTTCTGGCAGTTTTAAGTCACCAACTTTGGGTAGCCAAATGACTTGGTTAAGGGCATAATTTGGGTTAGTTTTCTTCATGAAAGTTTTAGGTCTATATCTCAGCTATACACTGGCAAAATTTCAGGATATGTAGACTTACCTAGCCCAAGTTATGGCCAAATGAAAAAACACTGTTCATTTAGTCATTTTTGTACAGGTCAGATTGCCTAATCTGGATTTGGCCAATTTGTTCACTATGCTATGGTCACTTTCTGGGCATGATTCCTAAATGAAAAATGTTCCATTTTGTGTCTATTTTCATTCCCAATTGGCCTAACACCAATTGGACATGTAAATTTTCAGTTTTGGTCTCTCAAAGGGACCTTGGTCCTGCTGCCTACAACATGACCCTAAGCAATCCGAATTTGCATTTGGTTCCAATACTTCTAACATACTCCAATTGGTCACAAATGACCATTTCTCACCTCAAACCAAGTCTAACACACCATTTAACACATTCTCACTTTTTTGTCTTCTAAACCCTAGGTGCCAAACCTTAATTCACCAATATGTTGCATTTAACTACTACAATGCATCCCAACATCACTTCCATACTCATACCCACTTACCTACACTTTTAATTCAATCAAATTCATGCACATACACATCAAAACCCTAGCTGGCCAAATTTTCCTCTTGTCCTCCAACAATTATTTTCTTTTTATTTTAAGTTAAAATCTAAGCTACTTGAACCAAAAACATAGAAATTAAACTAAGAAATGGAAGTTTGCTTACTAACCTTACTTTTAATTTTCACCTCTTCAAAACCTCTTCCTTTCTTCTTCTTTTTGTTGTCAAGTTTTCTATCAAAGCTTGAAATCGAGATTTAATGATGGAAATTTAACTTTCTATGGTGGGATTTAAGGTTTGATCAAGCTCAAAATGAGCTTCCATGGAGTTTTGGTGAGGGAAAGGTGAGAGAGAGATGGTTCACGTTTTTGAAGAAGATGAAGTCTTTTTTTTTCTTTTCTTTTTCTTTTATGAATTTATCCTTTAGGAAGACCATAAATTAAATTAATTAAATTTTAATTATAATACTTATTGCATTATGCATGAGGTCATGCATGATGTCATCACTTTTTACTTTTTCTTTATTTATTTATTTATTTTTCTATTAGTTCTTTACTTTAATTCCCGATTCTCAAATTTTCTTTTCTCCGATTTTATTTGACAGTTAGGTCAGGAGTCAGCTCTAGGGGTCAATTGACCAAATTGCCTCTCGCCGGTTCAACCCAGTTTGCAAATAATTCAATATTTCTTCTGGCTCCCTGACCTAATTATTTGACTGGCTTAACAATTCTTTTTCATGATTTTCTCTTTTCCAATATGTTCGTAATAGTCCTAAGGACCGCAGCGTCACATTTTACATTTCAAAATTTGAGTTTAAATTGACTTCGCAGTCATTCCCTAGAAGGTCACCCATCGCTGTGACTCTCGGCTCGTTTAACTTCTTATGTTCTGTTTTTCTTATTTATACTTAACTAATTGACAATTACTAATTATTTGTGTTTATGGCTTATCTAGTTGTTTTAAGTGTGGTTCTAATCCTCGTAATTATTCGGACCGACACCGGTCACTGGAACAGTAACATATACTAGGCTATGCAAATAGGGGTGTTACACAACTTCTTACCAAAGCCTAATTAAGAGTCTTCTATGGGTTTTTACTAGGGTTTATATACTGGATTCAAGCTTTCAAAGCTTGAAAAATCATGGCTATGGTGGAAAAGAGAGAGAAGAGAGAGAGAGGAGATGGGGCGGCTGAAAATGGAAGAAGAAACCAAATTTTTTTTCTTTTTATTTTTGTTATTTAATTATTAGGATTTATCCCCAGAATTTCAATTATTTAAATATTAGATTTATTGCATCATGCTTATGTCATGCATGATGTAAATAAACCTTTTTCTTTTCCTTTTTCTTTTTCATTTACTTTTCCATTAATTCTTTAATTTAATTATTAATCCCGAAATTTTCTTTTCTCTGATTTTATTGGACAGTTAGGTCAAGAGTCAGCTCTAGGGGTGAATTGACCAGATTAACCCTCGCTGGTTCAATCTGGTTTGCAAGTTATTCGATATTTTTTTCGGATCCCTAACCTAATTATTTGACCTGCTTAATAATTCTTTTCTGTGATTATCTCTTTTCCATTGTGTTCGCAATAGTCCTAAGGACCACAGCATCACATTTTACGGTTCTAAATTTGAGTTTAGACTGACCTCGCAGTCATTCTCGAGAAGGTCACCCATCGCTGTGACTCCAGGCTCATTTAACTTCTTGTGTTCTGTTTTTCTTATTTATACTTAACTATTTGGCAATTACTAATTATTTTCATTCAGGGCTTTTCAAGGTGTCTTAAACATAGTTCAATCCTCCTAATTGTCTGGACCGACACCGGTCACCGAAACAGTAACATATACCAGGCTATGCAAATAGGAGTGTTACAATTCTCCCCCCCTTAAAATAAATTTCGTCTCAAAATTTTTACTTGGTGTCAGTCTCTGAACAGCTGTGGGCACTGTCTCCTCATGTCCTCCTCTCGTTTCCAAGTAGCTTCCTAGCCTGAATGATGGTTCCACAGCACTTTAACCAATACTATTTACTCATTGATTGCTCACCTCGTGTGCCAAGTTTCTTATGAGCTTCTGTCATAAGTTAGATTCAAATTCATTTCAATTTTAGAGGTAAGCAAATCTGTGTGCTAGTGGATCCACTTTTTCTAGGACCTCGTATGATCCTATGGGTGAGAACTTAGTTTTACTCTTTTCTTATCAAATCTCTTGATCATTTGATGCAACCTTCAGTTTAGTTTGGAATATTTTAGTCTTTTCTTGTTGTTGTTTTAGTAATTATTTTCCTTTGTAGTCTTTTTTTTTTTAAATTACCTTGTTGGTCATATATGAACTGCTTATCTCTTTATTGGCCATAGGTCCATAACCGTTATCTTACCATCTCCATTTATGACCAAGGCCTATGTGCCATTTTGCACTATCTTGTTTTCTTTTGTTTAACTTATTTCTTTCTTAATAAAATAGTTCGGGATATCATTATGCGTCTTAAGTAGGTTGTTTGCCCTGGTGGCAATTCCTCATCTAGTGTTTTTCTCATTTCTTACTATTCTATTTGTTTTTATTTTTTTCATTCCACAACTTAACTTTAATTATTTTATTCCTCAATCTTATCTTCTTCCTTTACTTGACTGTCGAGTCGTGATTTAGCATCTCTTATCATCCCTAATAAATCCGTTATACTTCAATATTACTTTGATTTGGTCCTCTGACCATTCTAGTCAATACTTTAACTAATATTCATAACATTTTTTTATTACATTTGCACTAGCTATTCTAAGTTTTACTTATATATTTTCTTTTATGTACCGATATCCTACAGCTTATTTTCTCCTGGTTTGCGATCATTACCCTTTTTTTTATTGAACCATAAATAATTCTTTAACTTTAAGAAGGGAGTCTACCGGACTCTCCTTTTTCCCATGCTATTCAAAAGTTTCGCATTAATCCCAATCTAATCCTTATGATCCGCAAAATAAAATTGTGCTCTTCTTAAAGAATGCTTGACCAACTAGTTCCTATCGAATTACTGTTATCAGTAGAACATCATTTCTTAACTGTTTTATAAGTTATAATTATCATCCATAGCATCCTGTCTCTTCCAGGGGAACAAAATCATATTTTATGTCTTACTACTACACAATTAGAATATTGTTCCTTACTAAACTTTGAGCAAAAGATCCATTGCAATACCATAACAACTATAAACCCCATATCGAAGACTGGATGACCTAGCCCTACAGGTGTTATTTTTAAATTTTGACCATACTAAAATCTCTAGTCCCATAACAATTCCTGATGTACTGTAATTCGTGCTAGGGTAACGGAATCGTTAACTCTCACTACCTTGCAACCATAATCTTTTGATATTCTAATTATAGAGTTTTAAATCCTGAATTAGGATTTTCAAACTCAGTTCTAGTAATAAAACTCTATTCTGATATATTTGTACCAGAGCGAAAGCCATTTGTACTATTCTTATCCTTGTGTGCTCTTGGGTAATACGTAGCTCTACACAATAAATCCCAAGTCAGTACTGTAATCTGTAGCTTACAGCACAAACATCAAGAATATTGTATAGTTACTATGATACATCCTAATAGATCAAACTTCCCTATATCTTATTTCTTTCAAATCCACTAATATCTTAAACTTATTTTGATTATGGTACCCACTGACATCTATTAGCAGTAATACCCTTACCCGCATCTAAGGTAGCTATATTACTATAACTTATGTTTAGCTCCTCTTGCCTTACCTAATTAGGCTTACTAATTAACTTTATAATTTATCGTAGTCTAGGAGATGTCTCTCACTAGAAACTTTTCCAAAATTAATTCCAATCACACTTATTATTGTAATTATTATCCTAAAAGACTAATCACTAAAACATCAAAATTGATTTTTATACATATATATATATCTTAATTAAGAATTGAGAAAGTACCAACAACAATGTCAGAAGTCTCATCCTCTTCCCTCTGTCACATAGTGTATACTCTAGCTGGAGCATCACCTTGTCCTAGCTGATTCACAGTACTCTGACTTTCAGGTGTACTACCCCTACCTCTGCCTCTGCCTCTACCTCTACCAACTACTGGTGAACTCTTTGGGGTAGAAACTTGGGCTAATCCTTCTGACAAAATCGATCCATAACGGCGTGGATTTACGCAATCTTTAACAAAATGACTAGTCCCTCCACAATTGAAACATGCTCCTATAGCTCTATAACATACTCCACTATGTGGTTTATCATAAGTCTCACAAAGTCGATCTAACAGCATATTTCTGTGTGTCTGCTGAGTTTGCTGATCGGATCGGGGTGGTTTCTGTCCAGAAGATCTACCTTTACCTGATTCGCGCGAGCTAGATCCTCCAAAATGTTTTCTTTTCCCAGAACCACTCTCAGTAGCTTGGCTAGTAACCTTTTTAGTTTTCTCTTTCTCTTGTGTGCTCTTTTTCACTGCCCCTTCTAATTCTATCCTTTTCAGTTCCAGGGCCTGTGAAATCAATTCAGAAAAATTCTAGTGTCGAAACCCCACCACTTGCATTCTCAAAGTAGGCCTCAACTCGGCCTCAAACCTCTTACACCGGTCACTGGGGGTGGTGACCAAGCTTTTGGCATAGTGGCTTAGTCGAGAGAAATCCCGCTCATACTTTGCTACATTTCTGTCCCTTTGCTTCAAACTTAAAACTCTTGCAGCTTCATGTCAATATAAGTATCGGGGACCCACTTCTGCCAAAATTCCCTCAAAAAGTCTGCCCATGTGAGGACTGGTGGCTCTACCAGGCTGTGGGGGATGGTCTTCCACCATTCATATGCATCCTCTAGTAGAAGTGATACTAAATATTCGAACTTCAACTCTTCAGCACACTGTAGTTTTCTGAAAATCCATTCCATCCTCTCTAACCATGGTTCTGCCTCCAGTGGATCCACTATTCCTTTGTGTTCTATAGCCCCAAATTTCACTAACTTCTCATTTTGTCTTACTGGGGGCTATAGTTGTGTTGTAGGGGCTTATGTCTGAGCTTGTGTTGGCAAGTTTCCTGCCATTTGTTGAAAGAACGCAGCCATCTACTGTGCAAACTGAGCAGCGAACTGCGATGCTTAAGGAGGAGCTGGAGTGGCTGACCCACTCACATTCTGGAGTGCTAGGGCTTCTCCTTGTGCCTTAGCCTCGACATCTCCTTGGGCCTCAGCCTCGACAGATTGTTCTACGGAATGATCTCCTTCTTCCATTCCACTTTCAGAAATTTTCTACTCTCTGATAACAAACACAAGGAGGTTGACCTCCGTTAGTGCATATTCATGATGTAAATATGTCATATGTATCAAACATTTGAGCAGTTGTATTTACCAATAAAATATTTCAAATTCACAGTTCAAAATTTATTTTAAAACCATCGCTCTGATACCACTAAACATGTCACACCCTACCCCTAGTAAGATGTAACATGATCCTGTAGTACATCTAATGATTTACCGTACTTCACCTACCGGTAACCCATTAAATATACTACAAGGGATTTTAAAATAATTTTCTTACTTTTCAAAGGTGCCGAGCACTTTTGGTAGGAATTAAAAACTTTTACATAAAGTTTAAAGGCTAGTTAAAATTTTTGTCCATTTTTATTTTTACACAAATTTTGGAAAATTTTCGGGAATGCCGTCTATATTTGAGAAAAACAGTTCTTCAAAACCTGTGAAAAACACTTCTAAATAGTTCATTTCATTTCTCAACCCCAATCGCTAATATATCTTCAAATCAGTACAATTCAACCAAATTTCAACTCACATTTCACAACTTAAAAATTTTTCAAAACAATTCAATAGCTCATAAACATTACATTAAATTAAATTTACATACACCAATCTTAATTTACAAAAGAAAAATAAAAAATAATATCATTACAACTTTAATATACAACTGCTTAATTTTACATTAACACATGTGACACTAAACTATTTACTTCAAAATAAACTACAAGGGCATAACTAAATACCCGTACAAAAGCATCCGTGTAGTCCCAATAATCAGTAACTCACCCTACTGCTTTTTGCTTGTCTCTATCTGTGACAGCAAAGAAAGCTATCGCTGAGTATAAAAATACTCAGTGGTGCACAATAAAATATAAAACGCAAAATATAAAACATTTGTCATTAATTTACAGTTCAAATATTTCACAATTTTTCAAATCACATTTATAACAAATCACAATTTAAATATTTAAATATTTTCAAAGCTTAATATAACACGAATTTGATCAAACAATTTAATAATCATAGTGTTGCCAATCAATAACACAACTTAGGCCATGACACAAAATTTTCAAACATGCCGTGTTGTACACCACAACAAGGCAAACTCACCCCACTAATTGAAATCAATGAGGGAGGTGGCTAGCTAGCTAATGAGTACTCATCCAAACTCACCTCAGATTGGCAAGCCAGAGAGGGAGGAATATAGTCAAACTCAACCCATAAATGGAGAAGAAACATAGTGATATTGCCATGCCAAGTGTGAACAAAAAACAATTTAAATCAAGTTATTCAAATATTTCATACAATTCACAAATCATATTTCATTCTAAACTTTTCATTTACAAAGTAGGCAACACACTATTTTTCAAATAAGATTTACAAAGCCATAACAATCAAAATTATTCACAACATTTATTTTAAGAATTGCCAAGTAGAAACAAAGAATTTTAAGTTTGTTGTGCACAAACCTGATGTGAGTCGCCTCTAGGCCTTGACTTAGTTTGACCTATCCATATTCAGGTTTTTTTTAGCTGAAACACGCAATTTATAGTATTTCAGTATCTTATCTCACAATAAATCTAATAATTAATTCATAAATACTTAATTCGAGCCCCAATATGCTTAAACTAACATTTTTGGAAATTTTCATTTTTGAGTTACTATTCACGACACTATTCAAGTCAATTTATTGACTTTCTAATGCTTAATAGGTATGAGAATTCTAATTTCACCCACATACCACATTTTGTTTACCTAACTTGTCTATTTTGATTGTTTTCCTCAAACTTTAAGTTTCTTAGGTGAAATTCCAGAATTTCAGATTTCGTGTCCTATTTTACACTGTTCCATTGGTCAAGTTGCTATGGTAATTTAGCTAAGTTTTCTTCATAGAAGTTATTCCTTATTATCTTAATTTTATGTCCCTTTTTGAGTCACTCCATTTGGAGTTTTGTAGCCCTAGTTATGGCCATTTGAACATGGTTGGCCAGATTTGGGTTGGTAAATTTTCAGTTTTAGTCCCTTAAAGAGACCTAGGTCAAGCTGCCTGCAGATTGACCTTCACCAATCTAAATTGGAACTTGTTTCCAACAATTCATACACACCACAAATGGTCACAATTGACCATTTCTCAACTCAAATAAGGTCAAGTACATCAATTGACCAATTCTCAAATTTATTTCTAATTTTTCACAAGCTCTAAACCCTAGTTACATATATTTAAACTCTAAGGCAATTTAAAGTGTATATTCATGATCTATACACCTAATTTACTTCAAATAACCATTCAAACACTTCAAATTCCTTCATTTCAAACCCTAACCCTAGCTGGACGAAATTCCATATTACTCCCCCAACAATTGTTTTGTTTTGATTTTTCACAATTTCTAAGTTAAGTGAGCTACATACACAATAATTAAACTAAGATTTTCAAATTCAATCACTTACCTCAATTAGAGCTTTTTAATCTTCTAATTCTTCTTCAATTTCTTCACTTTCTTTCCTTCCAACTTCTTACCAAAGCCTAATTAAGAGTCTTATAAGGGTGTTTACTAGGCTTTATATAATGGATTCAAGCTTTCAAAGCTTGAAAAATCATGGCTATGGTGGAAAAGAGAGAGAAGAGAGAGAGGAGATGGGGTGGCTGAAAATGGAAGAAGAGACCAAATTTTTTTCTTTTTATTTAATTATTAAGATTTATCCTTAAAATTTCAATTACTTAAATATTAGATTTATTACATCATGCTTATGTCATGCATGATATAAATAAACCTTTTTCTTTTCCTTTTTCTTTTTCATTTACTTTTTCATTAGTTTTTTAATTTAATTCTTGATCCTGAAATTTTCTTTTCTCTGATTTTATTGGACAGTTAGGTCAGGAGTCAGCTCTAGGGGGTGAATTGACCAGATTGCCCCTCGCTGGTTCAATCTAGTTTGAAAGTTATTCGATATTTCTTCTGGATCCCTGACCTACTTATTTGACATGCTTAATAATTTTTTTTGTGATTTTCTCTTTTCCGCTGTGTTCGCAATAGTCCTGAGGACTGCAGCGTCATATTTTATGGTTTGAAATTTGAGTTTAGACTGACCTCGCAGTCATTCCCGAGAAGGTAACCCATCGCTGTGACTCCTGACTCATTTAACTTCTTGTGTTCTGTTTTTCTTATTTGTACTTAACTATTTGGCAATTGTTAATTATTTTCATTCAGGGCTTTTCTAGGTGTCTTAAACATAGTTCTAATCCTCTTAATTGTCCAGACCGACACCGGTCACCGAAACAGTAACATATACCAGGCTATGCAAATAGGAGTGTTACACGTCATGCTCTTTCCAGTTCTTAGAATACACCAAGATATCATCTATAAAGACCACGACAAACCGATCGAAGTAAGGATGAAAGATACGGTTCATTAGGTCCATAAAAGCTGCTGGTGCATTCGTTAGCCCAAATGGCATCACTAAAAACTCATGGTGTCCATAGTGAGTCCTGAAAGCATTTTTAGGAACATTTGTCTCCTTTACTCTCAGTTAGTGATAGCTTGATCTGAGATCTATCTTGGAGAATACTCCAGCTCCCCTTAGCTAATCAAACATATCATCTATCCGAGGTAAAGGGTATTTGTTTTCATAGTCACCTTATTCAACTACCGATAGTCTATACATAGCCGAAGTGTACCGTCATTCTTCTTCACAAAAAGCACTGGTGCTCCCCAGGGTGACTCACTAGGCCATATGAAACCCTTATCTAGGAGCTCCTGTAACTGAACTGAAGGAACAGAAGCGTGAAAAACGCAAGTTTATACCATTGAATTCAAAAATTTTCACCTAGGGTCACATGCATCATGCAAGATTTATTTTTATCTATTTGATTTCAATGATAAACAACATATTAAAACTCTTTTAATATATTTTTGGATCTGTATTTTCCATTTAAGATTTTAAAAATTAATCAGATTAATTTTAGAACCCTAGATTAAATCAAGCACGATTACACTAACCTCTTAATGCAATCGCAAATGGTTCGCGCCTTTGAGATTCGTCTTCAGGACACTAGATGTTGTCCCTCTAGCTTGTCCACA
Organism: Hevea brasiliensis; assembly: GCF_030052815.1. NCBI lineage: Eukaryota > Viridiplantae > Streptophyta > Magnoliopsida > Malpighiales > Euphorbiaceae > Hevea > Hevea brasiliensis. Next base: position 36,289,691 of record NC_079499.1, on the reverse strand, counting down.
CTAAGAACACCTATGGCAGCCCTTGAATAGCTTCTAAAGCTTTTTCTATTAATTAGAAAATCAAGTTCTGCCTTTTAAGAGATTAAAGATGTAAACAGGACACTAGAAACAATTTCTAGTGTTCTTAATTCAAGAGATTGATGGCTAATCTCTTTGAATTGATGAGAGATGAAGAAAAATAGAGGGAGGGCTGCAAAATGGCGTGACAAAGGAGAGGAGAGGCTGCTGGTTATTTTTTCTTTACATAACCACACTTAAATAGCTAGGTTAACACATTAAACCCTTGCCACATGTCACCCTTTGATTAGCTCTAGGTTTAAGTGACCCAATCACAATGTGCCAAGTGTCAAACCTATATTTAATCTTGATTTTAATCATCTTACATGATTAAAAAACATTTGGCAAGCTTATGTGTAATCCCATGTGTCACCATCTCATGGTGCCACGTGTCACACTGTGAAATGACCAAAATGCCCCTGTGTCTTAATTTTGAGTTCTTAACCCAAAATAATTATTTTTCTTCTTCTAATTAATTTATATCAAATATAAATTAATTAATTTCTCATTAATTAAATTCATATTTAAACACTTTAAATATAAATTTAATTTATACTACACATCCAATAATCTAGATTTGGTTTCAAGTCATGCTAGGGACCTTGCAATTTAATTGCAAACTAAACCTATTTAATGAATCAATTAAACTCTTTAATTAATTAATTAAATCATATTTAAATAGGTGATAACTTGTGTATGTGTGTGACTTACTAGGCTCATCACTAATTGGCAATGAGACATGATATCAACTCTTAATATCATCAGAACTCTTTCTTACCATAAATGATTTCTCTAAATCATTTTATGAACCTCATAGACCATGGTTAACACCTAGCATAGCATGCCATGGCCACCCAATTAGTAATAAGGTTTACCTTAAATGAACCTAAAATCATATGTTACCATGCATTAGAATCTCTCTGTTACAAAATCCCAACTCAAGCTGGAGTCATGGTTTATGTCAAACTCCATTTGCTATGAATATTATGTTCTCTTTTAATTCCAGTTCTTGATTAAAAAGATTTTCTCATCAGAAACTCTTTTCTGAATAAATCTATCTATCCTGGCCAGGAACTTGAAACATCAAGAATAATTAAATGAACATAGGATTTTATCTCTATTTACTTAGAGGAACAGATTCCATCTTGATCAACACCTACATCCATATATAACTAGTAGGAGCCAACAGATGCCCATATACCCATACACAGTACAAGTATGAAAGCAGTATCAAACTCAAACTACCTATATACAAGATAACTGTGCTATCTCAGGTTTAAAGATTATATGCACTGATATGATTTATGACAAAACATTGACAAGAGTAAACTCCATGTGCTTGTCATAAGTGTCACTAGTTCGGCCTACTTATCATTTATAAGTGCCTATCATGTTTGTTATATGGCATGAGACTCACCATTCCATCTTATTTATATCTCATGTAAATAACTTGGGAACAAACATGAATACAATCTTTCTGGATAAGTCATGTCCTTATTATGAAGTATCCTCGATTGTGAACCTATTTATGATACTTCGTGCTAGAAATATTGTCACTCATATTCTTAACAACTTAAGAATAATATTTCTAACAAAATATCAATGGACCTTTTCTATTACACATAAATATATTATGTAAACGGAAAAGTGGAAATGCCTTTTATTAATAAAAATATGTACAAGATACATACTAAATGATATGCTCTAGGGCATACTACTAACAATCTCCCACTAGCACTAGAGCCATTCATTACAATATCATAGACCTATCTTCTCAAGATGTCGGTCTAATCGAGTCGTGACATAGGCTTAGTGAATGGATCACCGGATTTTCACCGATGCTATTTTCTGCATGGCTACATCGCCGCCCAACTATTTCTCCGATAATGTGGTAGCGCCTTTCTATGTGTTTGGATTTCTGGTGAGACCTTGGTTCCTTAGCAGTATGATCGCTCCATTATTGTCACAATGTAGTGGAATCACGACTCAATGGAAGGAACTCATCGTAAGTTCTGTCACGGACTTCTTTATCCAAATAGCTTCCTTTGCAAGATCTCGATGCAAAGAATAGACTCACGTAGTGGAATCTGCGATGCGTGCTCGCTTGGAGCTCTTCCAACTGACTGCACCTCCATTACAAATGAACACATATCCATAGGTAGACTTTCTATCATCGATATCTGATTGGAAATCAGAATCAGTATAACCATCCAATTGCAAGTCTCCACCTCCATAAATCAAGAATAAATCCTTAGTTCTTCTCAAGTACTTAAGGATATTCTTGACAACTATCCAGTGTTCCAAACCTGGATTGGATTGATACCGCTAGTCAAACTAACAGATATGCGATATCCGCCTAGTACACAACATTGCATACATTAAACTTCCAATAGCCAAGCATATGGAATCTGGCCATCTTATCTCTTTCTTCAGTGTCTTTGGAGACATCTCTTTAGAAAGATGGATACCATGTCTCACCGGTAACAATCCTCTCTTGGAATCAAGCATGTTAAACCTCTTTAACACCTTTTCCATGTATAGACTTTGGGATAAACCAATTATTCTTTCGCTCTATCTCTATAGATGCGAATCCCAAGAATATAGGTTGCCTCCCTAAGTCTTTCATGGAGAATGTATTTGACAACCATACCTTTATAGTCCAACATACCGTGTCATTACCCATCAATAGTATGTCATCCACATATAAGACAAGGAAAGTGATAGCTGTCACTAACCTTCTTATATACACATGGCTCATCTTCATTTTTGATAAAACCAAAGGATTTAATGGCTTCATCAAAATGGATGTTCCAACTCCTCGAAGCTTGTTTCAACCCATAAATGGATCGCTTTAGCTTGCATACCTTGGAACCATCTTGGGATTCAAATCCCCTAGGTTGTTCCATGAAAATGTTTTCTTCAATGTATCCATTGAGAAAAGTCATTTTGACATCCATCCGCCAAACTCATAATCATAGTATGCACTATTGCTAATAAAATCCTAATTGATTTAAGCATGGCAACAAAGCAGAAAGTCTCCTCATAGTCGATTCCTTGCCTTTGGCGAAACCCTTTCGCTACTAGCCTTGCCTTATAGGTCTCTACCTTTCCATCAGAACCAATTTTCTTCTTGAAAACCCATTTGTTCCCTATAGGTACAATACCTTCAGGTGGGTCAACAAGATCCCAAACTTGATTCTTATACATGGAATCAATCTCGGATTTCATAGCATCAATCTCAGATTTCATAGCATCAATCCATTTTGAAGAGTCTATATCTGATATAGCTTCTTCATAGGTAAGTGGATCATCTCCATGATCTACTTCTTCATGAGTAGACAACTCTTGTTCTTCTTCATGAAGAAAACCATATCTCACTGGTGGGTGAGATACCCTAGTTGTTCTACGAGGAACAGCTGTAGATGTTTCATCAATGGGTATTGGTTGACTAGATGGATCTATATCCATCTGATCTGTTGGTTGGTCAGAATTCTCCAATTCTAACTCTATTTGCCTTCCTTTGCCTCCTTCTTGAACAAACTGTTGTTCAAGAAATGTGGCATCTCTACTTATCACAACTTTTTTGTGAAGTTGGCAAACAAAAATAATATCCAAAACTATCTTTTGGATATCCAACAAATCGACCTTTTTCTGATCTGGTCTCCAATTTATCAGTGTTCAGCTTTTTGATATAAGCTGGACAACCCCAAATCTTAACATGCTTAAGACTTGGTTTTCTTCCATGCCATATCTCATAAGGTGTGGAAGAAACTGATTTTGATGGAATCCTATTCAGAATATACAAAGCTGATTCTAATGCAAATCCCCAAAAGGAGATTGGCATATCAGTATAGCTCATCATACTACGTACCATATCCAATAGGGTACGATTTCTCCTTTCAGATACACCATTTAGCTGTGGCGTTCCTGGAGGAGTCAGCTGAGAAACAATGCCATGCTCTCTCAAGTATTCATCAAATTCAGTACTCAAATATTCACCTCCATGATCTGATCGAAGAGCTTTAATATTCTTTCCTGTTTGATTTTCTACTTCAGATTTAAATTCTTTGAACTTTTCAAAAGATTCATGTTTGTATTTCATCAAATACAAATATCCAAACCTTGATTTATCATCAGTAAAGGTAATAAAATAATGAAAGCCCCCTCTAGCCATTTCTTTAAACGGACCACATACATCACTATGTATTAGTTCCAAAATATTTTCAGCTCTTAGCCCTTGTCCAACAAAGGGTGATCTAGTCATTTTGCCTTGAAGGCAAGATTCACAAGTTGGAGTAGGCTCAGAGCCCAATGAGGATAGAATCCCCATTTTTTCCAATTTTGCAATCCTATCTTCTGCAACATGACATAACCTTAAGTGCCAAATATATTTTGAACTTGAGTTGGTTTTCACCATGGCATTGTATTCTTTTAGATCACTTGCATTCAATTTGTGTTTGTCATTATTATCCAAATAATAAAGACCATCATTCATATAACCGAACCAACATACTTATTTCCAAAATAAATATTGCAAACATCATCTGGAATGAAATTCATAGCCATTTCTAGTCAAACTAGATATAGAAATGATGTTCTTAAAAGCATCAGGTACATATAAAATATTATCCAAACACAAAACATGTCCAAACATGTAAAAAGATTTAGATCCTATGGCTAAAGCTTCAACAGTTGAGCCATTGCCAATTCGGACTCTAATATCTTGAGAACGCAAGCTGCTACTATTTGCTAGTTCCTGCATATCATTAGAAATGTGAGAACTGGCACCAGTATCTAAAACCCAAGTCAGAGATGAACTATGAGTATCATCGAATCTAAATAACAAGATATGGACATACCTTCCAAGGTGTATCCTTCTTGTCCTTCAGAGAAGCAAGATACTCAGGCGCCTTTTCCAAAGGCCCATCCTTTTGGTAGTGGAAACACTTTCCTTTACCTCCATCAGCTTTAGTCTTCCTTTTCTGTTTAGCTATTTTCTTGGAAGGACCAGGAATCTGAGGTTTCTTTTTCTTATTGCCCTTCTTCTTGTTGGACTTTCCAGCAGAAGAAGATGTAACCAAAGCTACCTCTTTTTCTTTATTGCCTGGCATATTCTTTTGGGCAATAACCAGCATGTTGAGTAAACCAGCTAAGGTGCATTCCTGTTTAGTCATATGGAAATTTGTCACAAAATTCCCAAAGACTCGGGGAAGGGATCAAGGATCAAATCCGTCTGTAGTTGGAAATCCATGTTGAAGTCAAGATGTTCCAACTGCTCAATCAGCCGAATCATCTTGTGGACATGATCCCCAACATTTTGTCCCTCAGACATCCTCATACGGAATAGCTGTCTAGATATCTCATACCTAGCATTCCTGCTTTGCTCACCATACAACTCTTGTAGGTGAAGGAGGATCTCACTCGCACTCTGCATGTTCTCATGTTACTTCTGTAACTCATTACTCATGGAAGCAAGCATGTAACACTTAGCTCTCATATCATGCTCCTTCCACTTGTCCAAAGTTTCATGTTCCTCTTGTGTGGCCTGTGGAGGTAAGGGACCAGGAACATTTGAATCTAGAACATATCCTATATGCTCAAGGTTCAGGACAAGTTTCAAATTTCTTAGCCAATCAGACAGATTAGGTCCTGTCAACCTATTGTGATCAAGTATGCTTGCAAGGATATTGGATGGTGGTGGTTGTTTTGTGCTCATTTTTATCAGAAAATTAACTGCAGAAAATAACTAGATTAATTAGTAAATGTATCATGTAATTAACCAAAATGATTATGGTCTTTTAATCAAATTGGTCCTCCCACTAACTTAGCGAATCCTACACTTCCAAAGTAGGAAACGGAAATCCTAGTTGGATGGATTTCTAGTGGGTGATTGAATTCTTATAATTCTATTGATCATCCTCAGGTACATCCATTATTGGAATTACAATAAACTATAAGTGAGCAACTCCTTGCCCATCACATCTCATGTGAGGTTCATTCCTTTACCTAGCCCCTAATGCTCAAAATCTCAGGTACATCCATTATTGACTTATCTTGCATTAGTTAAGTTGATCCCATTGAGCCAGTAATTATGCAAATAATTTTAATGTCCTCAGGTACATCCAATATTGGCCACTAAACCATTTACATATTTACAACATCTCATGCTTAACAATTATTCTTAAGAAAATCTCTTAAATTAATTGCATCTTATGCAACTATTTAAAATTTCTTAAAATAATTGCCCTAATGGAGGGCTTATGTTATAATTACTTTAATTATAGCATTTCCAACTTAATCATTTGTTTGGAAGATTTTATGGTCATTCTATTTACTATTAAGGTCTCACTTTGCACATTATCCATTTAGCATGCATATATCATATAATTGCATACATTCCCATACATCTCATGCATTCATGGATAAGCAGTAAATATGGTATGATCATGGACTTTCTAAGGGATTCAATTCTGAGCCACCAAGAATTGAATCAGGGCATTCCTAGGTGCATTTTATTCATTCATTTTACAAGAGTTGCTGAAGGAGAACATAATCAACACTTGATCTTGAATTCCTCCCACTGGTCCCACCAATGCTCTTGACCTCCTTGAACTTCTTGCAATCCAATATTACATAGTAATCCTTGGCATACCAAGGCGAATTTACAAGAACTTAAATAAATGAAATTACAACCCAAAAATTATTACAAACTTAATAATACATGCCCAAAATAAATTAAAATAAATTAATTAATTTACAATCCCAAAGAAACATAAAAGAAATAAATCCAATCACATTGGTCTTTTATAGTCCATGATCATCCATCATGCATATCACTATTTAACAATTAAATAAAACATACATACTTAAATTAAATTGAATATCTCATATTCAACTTAAAAATCCAGATTTGAATATGATTCAAATAAATTTAAAAATTCATATTTGAATCTCATTCAAACAAATTTAAAAATTCAGATTTGAATCACATTCAAATAACTTCAAAAATTCAGATTTGAATCACATTCAAACATTTTTTAAAAAATCAGATTTGAATCACATTCAAACATTTTTTAAAAAATCAGATCTGAATTTTATTCAATCAATTTTAAAAAATCAGATTTAAATATGATTCAAACAACTTTAAAAATTTAGATTTGAATCACATTCAAACAACTTTTAAAATTCAGATTTGAATCACATTCAAACAATTTTTAAAATTCTGATTTGAATCATAATTTAATTGTGTGATTAAAAATCCTAATTAAACATTTTAATTAGTCATATGATGAACCTTTCATCATGCAACAATTGCAGAATTTAATAACAACCATGCGCACCATGATCTTCCCAAGCCATGCGCACCATGTTGGAGTTCATCAAGCATGCCGCCACACCTCTTGATCCAACCAGCAATGGATCAATCATCTCATGATCAAATCACACAATTAAATCATGTAATCAACAATCTAAATGGCAAATATAGTGGCTCTGATACCAACTGAAGGAACGGAAGCGTGGAAAACACAAGTTTATACCATTGAATTCAAAAATTTTCACCTAGGGTCACATGCATCATATAAGATTTATTTTTATCTATTTGATTTCAATGATAAACAACATATTAAAACTCTTTTAATATATTTTTGGATCTATGTTTGCCATTTAAGATTTTAAAAATTAATCAGATTAATTTTAGAACCCTAGATTAAATCAAGAACGATTACACTAACCTCTTGATGCACTGCAGCGTGTCTGCGCCTTTGAGATTCATCTTCAGGACACCAGATGTTGTCCCTCTAGCTTGTCCACACCAAGAACACCTATGGCAGCCCTTGAATAGCTTCTAAAGCTTTTTCTATTAATTAGAAAATCAAGTTCTGCCTTTTAAGAGATTAAAGATGTAAATAGGACACTAGAAACAATTTCTAGTGTTCTTAATTCAAGACATTGATGGCTAATCTCTTTGAATTGATGAGAGATGAAGAAAAATAGAGGGAGGGCTGCAAAATGGCGTGACAAAGGAGAGGAGAGGCTGCTGGTTATTTTTTCTTTTCATAACCACACTTAAATAGCTAGGTTAGCACATTAAACCCTTGCCACATGTCACCCTTTGATTAGCTCTAGGTTTAAGTGACCCAATCACATTGTGCCAAGTGTCAAACCTATATTTAATCTTGATTTTAATCATCTTACATGATTAAAAAACATTTGGCAAGCTTATGTATAATCCCATGTGTCACCATCTCATGGTGCCACGTGTCACACTGTGAAATGACCAAAATGCCCCTGTGTCTTAATTTTGAGTTCTTAACCCAAAATAATTATTTTTCTTCTTCTAATTAATATATATCAAATATAAATTAATTAATTAGTCTCTATTAATTAATTTCTCATTAATTAAATTCATATTTAAACACTTTAAATATAAATTTAATTTATACTACACATCCAATAATCTAGATTTGGTTTCAAGTCATGCTAGGGACTTTGCAATTTAATTGCAAACCAAACCTATTTAATTAATCAATTAAACTCTTTAATTAATTAATTAAATCATATTTAAATAGGTGATAACTTGTGTATGTGTGTGACTTACTAGGCTCATCACTAATTGGCAATGAGACATGATATCAACTCTTAATATCATTAGAACTCTTTCTTACCATAAATGATTTCTCTAAATCATTTTATGAACCTCATAGACCATGGTTAACACCTAGCATAGCATGCCATGGCCACTCAATTAGTAATAAGGCTTACCTTAAATGAACCTAAAATCATATGTTACCATGCACTAGAATCTCTCTGTTACAAAATCCCAACTCAAGCTGGAGTCATGGTTTATGTCAAACTCCATTTGCTATGAATATTATGTTCTCTTTTATTTCCAGTTCTTGATTAAAAAGATTTTCTCATCAGAAACTCTTTTCTGAATAAATCTATTTGTCCTGGCCAGGAACTTGAAACATCAAGAATAATTAAATGAACATAGGATTTTATCTCTATTTACTTAGAGGAACAGATTCCATCTTGATCAACACCTACCTTCATATATAACTAGTAGGAGCCAAAAGATGCCCATATACCCATACACAGTACAAGTATGAAAGTAGTATCAAACTCAAACTACCCATATACAAGATAATTGTGCTATCTCAGGTCTAAAGATTATATGCACTGATATGATTTATGACAAAACATTGACAAGAGTAAACTCCATGTGCTTGTCATAAGTGTCACTGGTTTGGCCCACTTATCATTTATAAGTGCCTATCATGTTTGTTATATGGCATGAGACTCACCATTCCATCTTATTTATATCTCATATAAATAACTTGGGAACAAACATGAATATAATCTTTCTGGATAAGTCATGTCCTTATTATGAAGTATCCTCGATTGTGAACCTATTTATGATACTTCGTGCTAGAAATATTGTCACTCATATTCTTAACAACTTAAGAATAATATTTCTAACAAAATATCAATGGACCTTTTCTATTACACATAAATATATTATGTAAACGGAAAAGTGGAAATGCCTTTTATTAATAAAAATATGTACAAGATGCATACTAAATGATATTCTCTAGGGCATACTACTAACATGAACTTTCAACTCTCTCAATTCAGTGGGTGCCATCTTATATGGAGTAATGGAAATTAATACAGTACCTGGCATATCCTCTATAGCAAACTTCACCTCTCTCTCAGGTGGCAAACCTGGCAACTCTTCTGGGAATACATCTGAAAAATCACATACAGTGGGGATGTCCTGTGAACTCAGGCTAGTCTTACTGGTGTCAACCGCATGTGCTAAGAAAGCCTCATAGCCCTTCCTTATCATTTTTATAGCTGCTGTGGCAGATATGATAGTAGAAAGATAACCCGTTCCTTCACCCATAATTATAATCTCATCCCCTTCTACTGTTTGTAGTGAAATTGTCACACCCTACTCCCCCGTAAGATGTAATATGATTCTGTAGTACATCTAATGAATTACCTTACTTCGCCTACAAATAACCCATTAGATATACTACAAGGGATTTTAAAACAATTTTCATAAAATTTAAATCATCAATTAAAATCTGGTGTTACAAAATTTTTTCAAAATTTCGGCAAAGTGCTGGCTGTGTTTTAAGAAAACAGTTCTTCAAACCTAAAAAGGAAAACACTCCCAATATGCTTTCTCAAATACAACTCCAATAAACTTCATTTCATCTTACAATTCAATCTCAATAATCAAATCATTTCATTTTTAAACCATCCTCATCATAAAAAAAAACATTTCATTCATTACAAGACTCAAAAATTAATATTACAAAACTATTCAGGTAAATGAAATCTCAAATTTACATTTACAATAATTTACATTTGATTACATACTAAAATATTTACAAGAGATTTTATACAACTGTGACACCCCTTACCCGTCTACAGTGTAGCCGAGCAAGATATGCCACGTAGTGTACCGGAACACCCTATTTAATTCAATCATTTTTATTCTTCCTAATTCATTTTTTTTCATAGTTATGAAGTACAATTTGTGAAATATAATTCATTAAAGTCATTTATTGAAATTATAATTTATTTGAGGTTCCGTAAATTTTATAGAAAATCCGGCAGAGTGCCGGCTAAAAATGGATAAAACAGTTATTCGGAACCTGTGAAAAGCACTTCCAAAATTTTTAATCATTCTCAAACTTCATTTAATCAACAAAATCCCAATATTTCTCATATATACTCCCATTCTCATTCATTTATTTCATATGAAATTCATATACAAGTCATACATAAATATTCAATTTTTTTTCATTCATAAACACAATTCTCACTATTTACATTAATACCAAAATACATTACTTGAGTTTTAATTGCACACGAGAAAGTAAAAGTTAATTACAAAATGTCAAAATAAAACCTAGTGTCCTACCAATGCACTGATGACGGTGAGGTGACATGGATACTATGTAGAGCTGCAGAATGTCTCACCCAGTCTGTGGTCTACTGGGCTCTCGTTCGGTCTCTCCAGAACCTATGCGTGGCAAAAAGCAACGCTCTAAGCAATAATGCTTGGTGGTGCCAATAATAAAATAAAAAGAAATAACAGAAAATAAATATGCAGTGCATGTTCTGATGTCTTATGCAGACAATTTTTCGATCATTATTGATAATCTTATTTATTTTGTACTTGTTATATTCATAATTTCATTAAATTTATCCACTTCCATTTTTAGTTTCCCAATTAACCTATACTGGATGACTGGACTGGATAAATGGGTAAACTGGCACTGGGTATCAAGTACCTCGGGCCATCACACCATCGGTCACATATGTATCTCCTGGTGTGCAACAGAACAGCTAATGAGTTGTAATAAATATTAGGCACAAGGCCAAGTATCATCACAATGTTAGAATGGCTAAAAGCCATAAAATCACAGAATGGCATAATGCCATGTGCAGTACTACTAACTGAACCCTATTAACATGCCAACCTATCCAAGCCAATCTTGCTAAGTGTACTAGGGCATGTTATACTTTAAAATTTTTCAATTCTTGAAATTGAGGTTTAGGTGTTACTATTCATTTCATTAGTCAACTAAAATGTTGACTTTTGCATAGACAATAGGTACATTGGTTCTAATACTCCCAGCATACCACATTTTACATTCTAAAGTTGTTGGTATTGGTTGCTAATACCATTTCTAAGCTTAGTGTTAATTATTCAAAATTTTCAAATTTCACGCCTCATATTTACTGTTCCATTGGTCATCTATATAGTAGGAATTTGGCAAAATTATCTTCATGAAAGTTGTTCCTTATTTTGTCTAGTTACATTTCCTTTTTTGAATCACTCCATTTGGAGTTTTTTTATCTTAAGTTATGGCCTAAAAACCATAACTGGCTGGATTGGACAGAATCCAAAATTCTGGGCAAAACTAGTTCTGCCAGATTTGGTAACCTAAGTTTGGTTGGCAATTTGACTAGGTTATGATCAGAATTTGGATTTGTGTTCATCATGAAAGTTGTAGGTCTATGTCTCAGCTTTATTCTGGTAAAATTTCAGGTCAATTGCACCTTTTTACACTGAGTTATAACCAAAGGAATAAATATTGTTCATTTGATCATTTTGCCCAGGCAGAATGGAAGTCACCCAGATTAGGGCAATTTTTAGGCCAACTTGGTTTGGTTTTCTGGGCAGGGTTTCTTCACCAAAGTGGTGCCATTATGTGTCTAGTTTCATGTCCAATTGGCCTTACACCAATTGAATCTCTACAACTCCATTTATAACTGCCCAAACCTGCTAGACTCATGCTCAGTCCTGCAAGTCAGCCAAGGTAGCTCACCCATACACAATTGCCAAGCCTCAACTCACTTCATTTCCTCATTATACACATTCAAATGGTCACTAATTGACCATTACAAGGTTAATCAACTATCACATGAGCAAACCCTAATGTTGTTTAAGTGTCCACATTTCCAAGGTTCATTCATGCATCACACTTGCATTTCACTTACTCTTACATGTTCAATCACTCATCTCATGCTATAGGCAACTCATAAACACTTTACTTCAAGTAAATTCATCAAACCCTAACCATCCCTAGGCTGCCCAAATTGTAGGGATGAATATACATAAGTTTTATTTTATTTTTCTTACACTTTTCCACTTATCTCATGCCAATAAACATGAATTAAGTAAAAGAGATAGGAGATTGGACACTAACCTCTTTGAGCAGAATTTCTAGGTAACAAAACTTCAATCCTTTCTCTTCTTTTTGCTACAAATAGCTTCTCCAAGATGTGGGAATGATTTTTAGTGAAGTGAATTTAGGGTTTTGTGGAGAGGAAGCTTAGGAAAATCAAGCTTTAAAAGAGAAAATGGAGAGAAAGCTTCTTGGCTATGGTGGACGGGAAATAAGGAAGAAGAGTGCAGTTTTTTCATTTCAATTTTCTGCCCATTTGACTCATTTTAAGTGGTTTATGGACATTTGTCACAATGTGATTGGGTGAGAGTGCTTAGTGACATAAGCATGAGGTCAAAATTGCAATTTTAATTCATTTTCTTTTCCTTTCTTTGCTACTCATTTTCAATTCAATTTTTAGCAATATTTATTCACATTTTATGTCATAATAATTATTTACTTAACTGGACAAGTCGGCCAAAAATCACCTCTGAAGGCGAAATGACCAAAATGCCCTCTGTTTGGCTTAACAGACTAACATTGTTTGTACCGATTGAAAATTTTTTCTAAGCATTTTTTTGGCATTCTAATGCCATAGGAACCTCAATTACCCTTCTTTGGAGTCCTAAAAATTATTTTATGAATTTTTCCTCGGGTCTAGGGCTCCTAGTTGCGAGAACCGCAACTTCCCACTAAGTTATCTATTGCTAGGGCACTGGCTCATTTAACTTAGTTGTATTTTATTTCTAAAATTTTTCCTAAATTTTTCTTATTAATATTTGAGTTAATTATGGTTCCTCACTTTAGTTTAAATAATTTTCTGGACATTCTAGCTTTCCGGACCGACACTGGTCACCGGAACAGTAGAATATACGGAATTGCTACAGTGAGGGTGTTACAACTCTTCCCCTCTAATTTAAATTTCGTCCTCGAAATTTACCTAATGCAAACAGGTGAGGGAACTGTTGCCTCATCATCTCTTCACTTTGCCAAGCTGCCTCCTCAGTGTTGTGGTGTGTCCAAAGCACTTTCACAAGTGGAATCTGCTTATTCCTCAACTCTTTCACTTCCCGAGCTAGGATCCGTATGGGTTCTTCTTTATATGTCAAATCCGATTACACTTCAATTTCTTCCATGGAGATAACATGTTAAGGATCTATGTGGTATCTTCTTAGCATAGATACGTGAAACACATTGTGGATCTTGTCCAGCTCTGGTGGTAAAGCTAGCCTGTAGGCCACTGGACCCACACGTTCAATGACTTCATACGGGCCAATGAACCTAGGGCTTAACTTACCTTTTCTTCGAAACCTCAGTACCTTCTTCCACGGTGACATCTTGAGGAACACTTTGTCACCAACTGCATATTCTATTTCTTTTCTCTTCAGGTCAGCATAGGATTTCTGTTTATCTGAGGCAACCTTCAGATTGGCTTTGATTAGTTTTACTTTCTCCTCAGTCTGTTTCACCAGGTCTGGCCCTATCAGTTTATCTTCACCCAATTCAGTTGAGCACACTTGAGTTCTACATTTCCTCCCATACAGTGCTTCATACGGGGCCATTTGAATGCTAGCTTGCTAGCTATTGTTGTATGCAAATTCTACCAGTGGGAGGTATCTATCCCAACTTCCCTCAAATTCAATGACACAACTCCTCAGCATATCCTCAAGAACCTGACATATATTTCATTTTATTATTATCATTTCAGTTCAATATTTGTATTAGTTCAATTGGTTTCAATTGTTTACCTGGATTACTCTTTCTAATTGCCCATCCGTCTGAGGATGGAAAGCTGTGCTGAAATGGAGTTGTGTACCCAAGGATTCATGCAACTTCTTCCAAAATCTCGATGAAAATCTTGGGTCTTGATCAGATATGATGGAAAGTGGAATTCCATGCAGTCTAACTATCTCACTGATATACAATTCTGCTAACTTCTCCAGTGAGCAGTCAGTCCTAACTGGCAGAAAGTGTGCTGACTTCGTCAATCTATCTACTATCACCCATACTGCATCATGCTTCTTCTGGGTGAGAGGTAGACCACTTACAAAATCCATGGTGACCGGATCCCATTTCTATTCAAGTATGCGTATAGGCTGTAGCAAACCCGATGGAACTTGATGTTCTGCCTTGACTTGCTGACATGTCAAGCATTTAGTCACATAGTCAGCTATGTCATTCTTCATACCAGGCCACCAATAATGAAGCTTCAGATCATGGTACATTTTTGTACTTCCTGGGTGCATAGCATAAACACTGGTGTGTGCCTCTTTCAGAATACTGGCTTTCAATTCCCCATCATCTGGTACACATACTCTTCCTTTGTAGTACAGATACCCATCTGTTTTCACCTCATAGTCAGTTGCTTTCCCCTCTGAGATTTTACTCACAGTAGTCATTAATTTCTCATCTACCTTTTGCCCATCCGAAATCTGCTGTAGTAGGTTTGGCCTCACTTGCAACTCAGCCAAAATAGCTCCATCTCAAGCCAAGGATAGACGGGCATTCAATGATCTCAAAGCTGTGATGGGTTTTCTGCTCAAAGCATCTACAACTACATTTGCCTTCCCAGGAAGGTATTCAATCACACAATCATAGTCCTTTAGGAACTCAATCCATCGCCTCTGTCTAAGGTTGAGTTCCTTCTGGGTTGGCAAGTACTTTAGGCTTTTGTGGTCTGTGTAAATGTAACACTTTTCACCATACAAGTAATGCCTCCATATCTTCAGTGTGAAGATAACTGCTGCAAGTTCTAGATCATGGGTAGGGTAATTCTGTTCATGTGGCCTTAGCTGCCTAGAAGCATAAGCGACCACCTTCCCCTCTTGCATTAATACACACCCTAACCCATTATGAGAGGCATCACTATAGACCACAAAGTCCTTTCCTGATACTGGCTGTGTTAACACTGGTGCCTCTGTCAACATAGCCTTCAACTTCTCAAAATTGGTCTGATACTTGTCATTCCAGTCAAATCTGATATTTTTGTGTAACAACTTGGTCATTGGAGCAGCTATTAAAGAAAATCCCTTCACAAATCTTCTGTAATACCCAGCTAGCCCCAAGAAACTTTTGACCTCAGTTGTATTTCTGGGAGGCTTCCATTCCATCACTGCTTCTATTTTCTTGGGATGCACCCTAATCCCATCAACTGACACTATGTGTCCAAGGAATGCAATTTCATTCATCCAGAAGTCACACTTTGACAACTTAGCATACAGCTTCTTTTCTCTTAGGGTTTCCAAAACACTCCTCAAATGCTCATCATGTTCTTCACTGGTCTTGGAATACACCAAAATATCATCAATAAAGATCACTACGAACTGATCTAGGTATGGATGGAAGATACGATTCATAAGGTCCATGAATGCTGCTGGTGCATTTGTTAGGCCAAAGGGCATCACCAGAAACTCATAATGCCCATATCGGGTCCTGAATACAGTCTTTGGCACATCTGCATCCTTTACTCTCAACTAATGATACCTTAATTTGAGATCAATTTTGGAAAATACTCCTTCTCCCTTCAACTGATCAAACAGATCATCAATTCTAGGTAACGGATATTTGTTCTTCACTCTCACTTTATTGAACTGCCGATAATCGATGCATAAACTCAAAGTCCCATCCTTCTTCTTTACAAACAGAACTGGAGCTCCCCATGGTGACACACTGGGGCATATGAACCCCTTATCCAGTAACTCCTGTAATTGGATTTTTAATTCCTTTAATTCTGTAGGTTCCATCCTACGAGGAGCAATAGAGATTGGTGCTATACCCGGCAGTATCTCAATAGTAAATTCAACTTCCCTTTCTGGTGGCAAGTAAGGCAATTCTTCAAGAAACACATCTGGGAAGTCTCTTACTGTGGGTATGTCACACAAATTTGGCTTTGTAACACCTTCCCTGTAGCAACTCCGTACATTCTACTGTTCCGGTGACCAGTGTTGGTCCGGTCAGCTAGAACGTCTGAAAAAAAATATTTAAACTAAAGTGAGGAACCATAATTAACTCAAATATTAATAAGAAAAATTTAGAAAAAATTTTAGAAATAAAATACAACCAAGTAAAATGAGCCGATGCCCAAGCGATGGGTAACCCAGTGGGAAGTTGCGGTTCTCACAACTAGGAGCCCTAGACCCGAGAGAAAATTCATAAAATAATTTTTGGGACTCCAGAGAAGGGTCATTGAGGTTCCTATGCCATTAGAATTCCAAGAAAATTTTTAGAAAAATTTTTCAATCGGTATAGACAATTTTGGCCCGTTGAGCCAAACGGAGGGCATTTTGGTTATTTCGCCTTCAGAGGTGATTTTTGGCCGACTTGTCCAGTTAAGTAAATAATTATTATAATATAAAATGTGAATAAATAATGCTAAAAATTAAATTGAAAATGAGTAGAGAAGAGAAGAAAAAAAAATGGAAGATAATACTAATTATGACATCATATGATGTCATTAAACACTTACCCACCAATCATATTTAATCAACACTTAAATTAACTAATAAAATGTGGATAGAATACAGTGAAAAACTCATAAAAATCCAGCAGCCCATCACCTTCCCGTATCCCTCAAACTCCATAACCATTCCACCATTGAAAGCTTACCAAAGCTTTATAACCCACCCAAATCTCACTTAAAACCCTAAGTCCACTTCAATAAAATTTGTCTCTACATCTTAAGCAAGTGTTTGGCTGCCAAGAAAGCCAAAGAAAGTGAAGAATTAACAAGAGAAAATTCTGCCCTACTAAGGTTAGTGCCATATACTTTGCTTTTATACCTTTCTAATCATGAATTTGAGCTAAGTTAAGTTGAAAATTTGATGAAAATTGAATTAATGAAGCATGGTTATATTTTATGAAATTTTGGCAGCCTTGACATGAGTTAGAGTTAGGAGAATTCTTTGGTTAAAGTGACATATTAGCTGCCTCTCTTATAAATTATATGATTAGTATAGCAAATTAGGAGTAAGATGCATGAATTGGAGGCTTGGACAATTAGTGTTAGGGTTTTGAAATTTAATTTTGGTGATGGATGAAAATGGACACAAACTAAAGTTTTAATGGTCAATTAGTGACCATTTGAGATAATTTGACCATAACTTGGAGTGAATTGTAGCATTAGAAAACTGATTTGGTATGCTGCCTAGTGAGACTTGCAGGGTGGCTGTGAGTCCAGCCTGTTTGGACAGCCATAACTTGGGCTGTGTAAGTTCAATTGGTGTTTGGCCAATTGGACATAAAACTAGACACATAATGGCACAACTTTGGTGAAGAAACCATGCCCATAAGACCAAACTAAGTGGACCAAAAACTTGCCCCAATCTGGGTGTCCTGCAACCAGTTTCTGCAGAATGACCAAATGAACAGTGATTGTTCATTTGGCCATAACTCATTGTAGAATGCCCCAATTGACCTGAACTTTTTCCAGCAACAAGCTAGGATATAGACCAACAACTTTCATGAAGAAACCTACCCCAAATTATGAGCAGAACCTATCCAACAATTGAGTTGCAATCACTGTTCACTGCACTGTAGATATGGTCAGCCCTGAAAATTTTTAATCCGGCCAGTTGTGGTTTTTGGACCATAACTTGAGCTACAAAACTCCAAATGGAGTGATTCAAAAAAATAAATTCAACTAGACCAAATAAGGAACAACTTTCATGTTTATCATTTTTCCAAATTCCCACTGCAACAGCAACTAATGGAACAGTAAATATAGGGTATGAAAACTGAAAATTCTGCTCCATTAATTTTAAGTTTAGAAATAGCATTGTTAACCAATACCAACAAATTTTGAATGTAAAATGTGGTATGTTGGGAGTGTTAAAACCAATGTACCTATTTTCTATGCAAAAGTCAACATTTTTGTTGACTAATGAAGGGAATAGTAACACTAAAACTTGAAATTCAAAAATTGTAAAATTCAAAAGTATCAAATGCCCTAGTATACCTAACAAGATTGGTTTGGATAGTTTGGCATGCCAATAGGGTTCAGTTAGCAGTACTGCACATGGCATTATGCCATTCTGTGATTTCATGGCTTTTAGCCATTCTGACATTGTGTTGATATTTGGCCTTGTGCCTATTTTTATTACTTATTAGGTACATTACATGCCGAGATGCATATGTGACCGATGGTGTGACGGCCGAGGTACTAGATACCCAGGTGCGGTTACCCATTTATCCATCCGATCGTCGAAGATAGGTTACTTGGGCAACCAAAAATGAAAGTGGATAAATTTAATGAAATAATGAATATAACAAGTACAAAATAAGTAAGACTACAAATACTCATCGAAAATTTATTTGCAATAAGACACCGATACATTCACTGCATATTTACTTCCTGTTATTTCTTTTTATTTTATTATTGGCACCACTAAGCATTATTGCTTAGCGCGTTGCTTTTTCCACGCGTAGGTTCTGGAGATACTGACCGAGAGCCCAGTAGACCACAGGCTGGGTGAGACCTCCTACAGTTCTGCATGGTGTCCGTGTCACCTCACCATCTTTAGTGTATTGGTAGGACACTAGGTTTCATTTTGGTATTCTGTAACTAACTTTTATTTTCTTTTGTGTAATTGAAACTTATGTAATGTATTTTGATGTTCATGTAAGTAATGGAAATTGTGTTTGTGAATGGAAAAGTGAATATTTATTTATGACTTTTACATGATTATTACATGAGATGAATGATTGAGAAATGGAAATGTTGTTGAAAAACATATTGAGATTTTGATATTGGAGTTTGAGAATGATTGAATATGATTATTGGAAGTGTTTTTCACAGTTCCAAGAAGCTTTTCTCCATTTTTAGCAGGTACTCTGCCGAATTTTCTATAAAATTTTCGGAACCTCAAATAAATTATAATTTCAATAAATGACTTAAATGAATTATATTTCATAAATTATATTCAAAACTATGATAAAAGTAAATTAAGGAAGAATAAAAATGATTGAGATAAAGTAGAGTGTTCCGGTACACCGTGTGACATATCTTACTTGGATATACTGTAGACGGGTAAGGGGTGTCACATTTAGTGGTATCAGAGCACAGTTTAGGTGTTTCTGGGCCTAGATTGAGTCCATACCATGCATTGCATTTGTAAGAGTCGAGGTGACACTAATGCAGATTTGTTGTCTTTGTTAAATAGGATATGGACCCTTCATCTTAGAGGGCAGTTGAGGAGGAAGTGGAGAGTCATGCTCCACCTGCAGCAGCTAAGACTGGGGGTAGGGGAGAACCTGCTCCACCTGCTCCATCAGAGCCTGCTCAACCTCCACAGGTCGTGTTCCAGCAAATGGCCGAATTCTTCAAACAAATGGCTGGGGTAATGCCACCAGCACCACCACCTCCACAACCAAAATCACACCTAGAAAAATTGAGAAAATTTGGAGCAGTGGACTTCTTTGGCAAGAGAGAAGATGATTCTGTTGCAGCCGAAAATTGGTTGAACAGAACAGGCAGAGTTTTAAAACAACTCCACTGCACTCCAAAACAAAATCTAGAAGCTGCCATATCTCTGTTGCAAGATGATGCATATGAATGGTGGGATACTGTGTCCAGTGAAGTACAGCCAGAAGTAATAACTTGGGACTTCTTCCTCTCCGAATTTAAGAAGAAATATGTGGGTAGTTTATACCTGGAAGAGAGAAGAAGAGAGTTCATTAACCTGAGGCAAAGACAGCTAACAGTGGCCGAGTATGAAAAGGAATTTGTCAGATTAAGCCGCTATGGAAGGGAGATAGTCCCTAATGAGGCCGAAAGGTGTAAGAGATTTAAAGAGGGATTAAATGACAACATAAAGATCATGATCACTGCCTTGGGAATCATGAACTTCACCAAGTTAGTGGAAGCTGCAATAAAGGTTGAAAAGGTTAGAATAAGTGAGTAGACCAGAAGAGAGAGACAGTAGAAGAGGGGCCCAGGTCAGTCTAGTTCATCTCCTGCATTTGGGAAGAAGTTCAAGGGTCTACCTGCATAGAGTTCAGGTCCACCACAAGGTCAGGGTCAGTCTCAGGGGCCCAGGCCACAGTTTACCCCTAGGATAGGTTAGTCCACACCATCAGTGGGCAGCTCTCCAGGGATGGGGTTCAGGGGACCAGCCCCAGCAACTTCTGCATGTCCACATTGCCTGAAGTGGCATAAGGGGGAGTGTTGGAGAGTGACTGGTGCCTGCTTAAGGTGTGGGTTAACAGAGCATCAGTTGAGAAACTGTCCACGCAGAACTACTACAGCTGCTCTAACACAAGCAGATAGACCTACTCCTGCACCATAAAGGGGTAGGAAATCTGGCAAATCTGAGGCAGTGGGACCATCACAGAGGCCTGCATCTGAGCCAGCAGAGAGGCTTGAGAGCAGACCACCTGCCACAGCCTATGCCATGAGAGCTCAGGAGGAGCAAGATGCCCCGGACATCATCAGGGGTACGTTCTCCCTCTACAATACATCTGTTCATGCATTGGTGGATCCAGGATCCACTCATTCATACATCTGCATTAACTTACCTATAGAAAGGGGGATATTAGTAGGGGAGAGTGACCAAGACATTCTGGTCACTAATCCATTGGGCCACAGTGTAGTGGTGAACAAAGTATATAAGGGTTGCCTGTTAAGGATTCAGGGGTATGAATTCTTAGCAGACCTGATTGAGTTGCCTTTCCATGAGTTTGACGTGATTTTGGGAATGGACTGGTTGTCACGTCATCAGGCAATAGTTGATTGTAAACTGAAGAGGATTTCTTTGAAAACTCCTGGGGGTAATGAGATCACAGTTGTGGGGGAAAGGACAGATTTCTTGTCCAATGTCATCTCAGCCATAACTGCAAGAAAACTGATGAGAAAAGGCTGTGAAGCCTACTTAGCACATGTGGTGGATACTAGGCAGGCTAAGCCAGATCTGTGTGATATATCCACAGTAAAGGACTTGCCAGATGTGTTTCCTGAAGAATTGCCTAGTTTGCCACCAGAAAGGGAAGTTGAATTTGCTATTGAGACACTGCCGGGTACAGCACCCATTTCCATTGCTCCTTATAGGATGGCACCCACTGAATTGAGGGAGTTGAAAACTCAGTTGCAAGAGTTGCTTGATAAAGGGTTCATACGCCCCCAGTGTGTCACCATGGGGAGCTCCAGTGCTGTTTGTGAAAAAGAAGGATGGGACTTTGAGGTTATGCATCGATTACCGGCAGTTGAATAAAGTGACTGTGAAGAACAAATATCCGTTGCCTAGAATTGATGATTTGTTTGATCAGTTGAAGGGAGCAGGAGTATTTTCTAAGATTGATCTCAGATCAATGTATCATCAGTTGAGGGTGAAGGATGCAGATGTGCCAAAGACTGCATTCAGGACCCGATATGGGCATTATGAGTTCCTAATGATGCCCTTTGACCTAACAAATGCACCAGCGGCATTCATGGACCTTATGAACCGTATCTTCCATCCACACTTAGATCGGTTCGTGGTGGTCTTTATTGATGATATTTTGGTGTATTCCAAGACCAGTGAAGAACATGATGAGCATTTGAGGATTGTTCTGCAAACCCTGAGAGAAAAGAAGCTGTATGCTAAGTAGTCCAAGTGTGACTTCTGGTTAAATGAAATTGCATTCCTTGGACACATAGTGTCAGCTGATGGGATTAGAGTGGATCCCAAGAAAATAGAAGCAGTGATGGAATGGAAGCCTCCCAGGAATACAACTGAGGTCAGAAGTTTCTTGGGGCTAGCTGGGTATTACAGGAGATTTGTGAAGGGATTTTCCTTAATAGCTGCTCCAATGACCAAGTTGTTACACAATAATGTCAGAGTTGACTGGAATGACAAGTCAGACCAGTTTTGAGAAGTTGAAGGCTATGTTGACAGAGGCACCAGTGTTAACATAGCCAGTGTCAGGAAAGGACTTTGTGGTCTACAGTGATGCCTCTCATAATGGGTTAGGGTGTGTATTGATGCAAGAGGGAAAGGTGGTCGCTTATACTTCCAGATAGCTAAGGCCACATGAACAGAATTACCCTACCCATGATCTAGAGCTTGCAACAATTATCTTCGCACTGAAGATATGGAGGCATTACTTATATGGTGAAA
Organism: Hevea brasiliensis; assembly: GCF_030052815.1. Classification (NCBI taxonomy): domain Eukaryota; kingdom Viridiplantae; phylum Streptophyta; class Magnoliopsida; order Malpighiales; family Euphorbiaceae; genus Hevea; species Hevea brasiliensis. The sequence goes on along the minus strand of NC_079499.1, from coordinate 36,266,857 downwards.
AAGGCTACATTTACACGGACCACAAAAGCCTGAAATACTTGCCAACCCAGAAGGAGCTCAACCTTAGACAGAGACGATGGAATGAGTTCCTGAAGGACTATGATTGTGTAATTGACTACCATCCTGGGAAGGCAAATGTAGTTGCTGATGCTTTGAGCAGAATGTCCATCACAGCTTTGAGATCATTGAATACCCGTCTATCTTTGGTTCGAGATGGAGCTATTTTGGCTGAATTGCAAGTGAGGCCAAACCTGCTACAGCAGATTTTAGATGGGCAAAAGGCAGATGAAAACTTAATGGCTATTATGAGCAAAATCTCAGAGGGAAAAGCAACTGACTATGAGGTGAAAGCAGATGGGTGTCTCTACTACAAAGGAAGAGTATGTGTACCAGATAATGGGGAATTGAAAGCCAGTATTCTGAAAGAGGCACATGCCAGTGTTTATGCTATGCACCCAGGAAGTACAAAGATGTATCATGATCTAAAGCTTCATATTGGTGGCCTGGTATGAAGAAGGACATAGCTGACAATGTGACTAAATGCTTGACATGTCAGCAAGTTAAGGCAGAACATCAAGTTCCATCAGGTTTGCTACAGCCTATATGCATACTTGAATGGAAATGGGATCGGGTCACCATGGATTTTGTAAGTGGTCTACCTCTCACCCAGAAGAAACATGATGCAGTATGGGTGATAGTGGATAGATTGACGAAGTCAGCACACTTTCTGCCAGTTAAGACTGACTACTCACTAGAGAAATTAGCAGAATTGTATATTAGTGAGATAGTTAGATTGCATGGAATTCCACTTTCCATCATATCTGATCGAGACCCAAGGTTTACATCAAGATTTTGGAAGAAGTTGCATGAGTCCTTGGGTACACAACTCCACTTTAGCACAGCTTTCCATCCTCAGACAGATGGGCAATCAGAAAGAGTAATCCAGGTAAACAATTGAACCAATTCAATTAATACAAATATTGAACTAAAATGATAATAATAACATGAAATATATGTCAGGACCTTGAGGATATGCTGAGGAGTTGTGTCATTGAGTTTGAGGGAAGGTGGGATAAATACCTCCCACTGGCAGAATTTGCATACAATAATAGCTACAAAGCTAGTATCCAAATGGCCCCGTATGAAGCACTGTATGGGAGGAAATATAGAACTCCAGTGAGCTGGACTGAATTGGGCGAAGACAAACTGGTAGGGCCAGACCTGGTGAAACAGACTGAGGAGAAAGTAAAGCCAATCTGAAGGTTGCCTCAGACAGACAGAAATCTTATGCCGACTTGAAGCGAAAAGAAATAGAATATGCAGTTAGCGATAAAGTGTTCCTCAAGGTGTCACCGTGGAAGAAGATACTGAGGTTTAGAAGAAAAGGTAAGTTAAGCCCTAGGTTCATTGGCCCATATGAAATCATTGAACGTATGGGTCCAGTGGCCTATAGGCTAGCTTTACCACCAAAGCTGGACAAGATCCACAATGTGTTCCACGTATCTATGCTAAGAAGATATTGCTCAGATCCTTCACATGTCATCTCCATGGAAGAAATTTAAGTACAACCGGATTTGACATATGAAGAAGAACCCATACGGATCCTGGCTCGGGAAGTGAAAGAGTTGAGGAATAAGCAAATTCCACTGGTAAAAGTGCAACAGTTCCCTCAACTATTTGCATCAGGTAAATTTCGAGGACGAAATTTAAATTAGAGGGGAAGAGTTGTAACACCCTCCCTGTAGCAACTCCGTACATTCTCATGCTCCGTGACGATTGTCGATGCCGACAAATAGAACGTCCGAAAAAAATATTTAACCTAAAGTGAGGAACCATAATTAACTCAAATATTAATAAGAAAAATTTGGAAAAAAATTTAGAAATAAAATAAAACTAAGTAAAATGAGCCGATGCCCAAGCGATGGGTAACCCAGTGGGAAGTTGCGGTTCTCGCAACTAGGAGCCCTAGACCCAAGAGAAAATTCATAAAATAATTTTTGGGACTCCAGAGAAGGGTCATTGAGGTTCCTATAGCATTAGAATTCCAAGAAAATATTTAGAAAAATTTTTCAATCGGTACAGACAATTTTGGCCCGTTGAGCCAAACGGAGGGCATTTTGGTTATTTCGCCTTCAGAGATGATTTTTGGCCGACTTGTCCAGTTAAGTAAATAATTATTATAATATAAAATGTGAATAAATAATGCTAAAAATTAAATTGAAAATGAGTAGAGAAGAGAAGAAAAAAAAATAGAAGAAAATACCAATTATGACATCATATGATGTCATTAAACACTTACCCACCAATCATATTTAATCAACACTTAAATTAACTAATAAAATGTGGATAGAATACAGCGAAAAACTCATAAAAATCCAGCATCCCATCACCTTCCCGTATCCCTCAAACTCCATAACCATTCCACCATTGAAAGCTTACCAAAGCTTTATAACCCACCCAAATCTCACTTAAAACCCTAAGTCCACTTCAATAAAATTTGTCTCTACATCTTAAGCAAGTGTTTGGCTGCCAAGAAAGCCAAAGAAAGTGAAGAATTAACAAGAGAAAATTCTTCCCTACTAAGGTTAGTGCCATATACTTTGCTTTTATACCTTTCTAATCATGAATTTGAGCTAAGTTAAGTTGAAAATTTGATGAAAATTGAATTAATGAAGCATGGTTATATTTCATGAAATTTTGGCAGCCTTGACATGAGGTAGAGTTAGGAGAATTCTTTGGTTAAAGTGACATATTAGCTGCCCCTCTTATAAATTATATGATTAGTATAGCAAATTAGGAGTAAGATGCATGAATTGGAGGCTTGGACAATTAGGGTTAGGGTTTTGAAATTTAATTTTTGTGGCGGATGAAAATGGACACAAAATAAAGTTTTAATGGTCAATTAGTGACCATTTGAGGTAATTTGACCATAACTTGGAGTGAATTGTAGCATTAGAAAACTGATTTGGTATGCTGCCTAGTGAGACTTGCAGGGTGGCTGTGAGTCCAGCCTGTTTGGACAGCCATAACTTGGGCTGTGTAAGTTCAATTGGTGTTTGGCCAATTGGACATGAAACTAGACACATATTGGCACAACTTTGGTGAAGAAACCATGCCCATAAGACCAAACCAAGTGGACCAAAAACTTGCCCCAATTCGGGTGTCCTGCAACCAGTTTCTACAGAATGACCAAATAAATAGTGATTGTTCATTTGGCCATACCTCATTGTAGAATGGCCCAATTGACCTGAAATTTTTCCAGAAATAATTTAAGATATAGACCAACAACTTTCATGAAGAAACTTACCCCAAATTATGATCAGAACCTATCCAACAATTGAGTTGCATTCACTGTTCACTGCACTGTAGATATGGTCAGCGCTAAAAATTTTCAATCCGGCCAGTTGTGGTTTTTGGACCATAACTTGAGCTACAAAACTCCAAATGGAGTGATTAAAAAAAAGAAATTCAACTAGACAAAATAAGGAACAACTTTCATGTTTATCATTTTTCAAAATTCCCACTGCAACGGCAACTAATGGAATAGTAAATATAGGGTATGAAAACTGAAAATTCTGCTCCATTAATTTTAAGCTTAGAAATGGTATTGTTAACCAATACCAACAAATTTTGAATGTAAAATGTGGTATGTTGGGAGTGTTAAAATCAATGTACCTATTTTCTATGCAAAAGTCAACATTTCTGTTGACTAATGAAGGGAATAGTAACACCAAAACTTGAAATTCAAAAATTGTAAAATTTAAAAGTATCAAATGCCCTAGTATACCTAATAAGATTGGTTTGGATAGTTTGGCATGCCAATAGGGTTCAGTTAGTAGTACTGCACATGGCATTATGCCATTCTGTGATTTTATGGCTTTTAGCCATTCTGACATTGTGTTGATATTTGGCCTTCTGCCTATTGTTATTACAGCTTATTAGTTATTGTTATTACAGCTTATTAGTTGTTCTGTGGCACACCGGGAGATGCATATGTGACCGATGGTGTGATGGCCGGAGGTACTAGATACCCAGTGCCAGTTTACCCGTTTATCCAGTCCAGTCATCCAGTATAGGTTACTTGGGCAACCAAAAATGAAAGTGGATAAATTTAATAAAATAATGAATATAACAAGTACAAAATAAGTAAGACTACAAATACTCATCGAAAATTTATTTGCAATATGACACCGATGCATTCACTGCATATTTACTTCCTGTTATTTCTTTTTATTTTATTATTGGTACCACTAAGCATTATTGCTTAGCGCGTTGCTTTTTCCAATCGTAGGTTCTGGAGATACTGACCGAGAGCCCAGTAGACCACAGGCTGGGTGAGACCTCCTGCAATTCTGCATAGTGTCCGTGTCACCTCACCATCTTCAGTGCATTGGTAGGACACTAGGTTTCATTTTGGTATTTTTTAACTAACTTTTATTTTCTTTTGTGTAATTGAAACTTATGTAATGTAGTTTGATGTTCATGTAAATAATGAAAATTGTGTTTGTGAATGGAAAAGTGAATATTTATTTATGACTTTTACATGATTATTACATGAGATGAATGATTGAGAAATAGAAATGTTGTTAAAAAACATATTGAGATTTTGATATTGGAGTTAACATATTGAGATTTTGATATTTGAGTTTGAGAATGATTGAATATGATTATTGGAAGTGTTTTTCACAGGTTCCGAAGAACTGTTTTCTCCATTTTTAGCCGGTACTCTGCCGGATTTTCTATAAAATTTTCGGAAACTCAAATAAATTATAATTTCAATAAATGACTTAAATGAATTATATTTCATAAATTATATTCAAAACTATGATAAAAGTAAATTAAGGAAGAATAAAAATGATTGAGATAAAGTAGAGTGTTCCGGTACACCGTGTGACATATCTTACTCGGATATACTGTAGACAGGTAAGGGGTGTCACAGGCTTAGCCTGCCTAGTATCCATCACATGCACTACGTAGGCTTCACAGCCTTTTCTCATCAGTTTTCTTGCAACGGTGGTTGAAATGACATTAGATAAGAAATCTGTCCTTTCCCCCACAAATGTTATCTCCTTACCCTCAGGAGTTTTCAAAGAAATCCTCTTCAGTTTACAATCAACCATTGCCTGATGACGTGACAACCAGTCCATTCCCAAAATCACGTCAAACTCATGGAAAGGCAACTCAATCATGTCTGCCAAGAATTCATACCCCTGAATCCTTAAAGGGCAACCCTTATACACTTTGTTCACCACTACTCTATGGCCTAATGGATTAGTGACCAGAATGTCTTGGTCACTCTCTCCTACTACTATCCCCTTTTTTACGGGTAGGTTGATGCAGATGTATGAATGAGTGGATCTTAGATCCACTAATGCATGCACAGGTGTATTGTAGAGGGAGAACATACCCCTGATGATGTTCGGGGCTCTTGCTCCTCCTGAGCTCTCATGGCATAAGCTCTGGCAGGTGGTCTGCCCTCACGCCTCTCTATTGGCTCAGATGCAGGCCTCTGTGATAGTTCCACTGCCTCAGATTTTCCAGATTTCCTACCCTTTTGTGGTCCAGGAGTAGGTCTGTCTGCTTGTGTTGGAGCAGTTGTAGCAGTTCTGCGTGGACAGTTCCTCAACTGATGCTCTATCGACCCACACCTTAGGTAGGCACCCTTCACTCTCCAACACTCCCCCTTATGCCATTTCAGGCAATGCGGACATGCAGAAGATGCTTGGGCTAGTCCCTTGAACCCCGTCCCTAGAGAGCTGCCCACTGATGGTGTGGACTGACCTCTCCTAGGGGTGAACGTAGGCCCTAGCGCTTGAGACCCGACTCGACCTTGAGGTTGACCTGAACTCTGTGTAGGTGGACCTTTGAACTTCTTCCTAGGTGCAGGAGATGAACTAAACTGACCTAGGGCCCTCTTCTGTCTCTCTCTTACAGTGCGCTCACTTATTCTAACCTTTTAACTTTTATTTCACTAACTTGGTGAAATGATTCCCAAGGCATTGATCATGATCTTTATATTATCATTTAATCCCTCTTCAAACACCATTTATATGCATCATCTTGCAACAGAGATAACAAATTTTTTTTTTTTTTGTTGTGGAGCAAAGGAGTTGTTTTAAAACCAATTTTCTACCGCAATGAATCATCTTCTCTCTTGCTCCAAATTTCTCAATCTTTCTAAATGTGATTTCTGCTGTGGAGGTGGTGGTAGTGGTGGCATTACCTCAGCCATTTGTCTGAAAAACTCGGCCATTTGCTAGAACATGACCTGTGGAGGTTGAGCAGGCTCTGCTGGAGCTGGTGGAGCAGGTTCTCCCCTACCCCCAGTCTCAGCTGCTGCAGGTGGAGCATGACTCTCCACTTCCTCCTCAACTGCCCTCGGAGATGTGGGGTCCATATCATATTCAAAATGTAACACCCCTAAGTTCGGTAGTGCGTTCTGCTGCTCCGGTGACTAGTGTTGTCCGGACAGCTAGGATGCCAAGAACCGTACTTCGATATGAGTGAGGAGACATAAAATAATAAAATACAAGAAAAGAAAATACAAGAAAAACAAAGGAAAAATAATAGCAAAGAAATGTGACCAAGTTAAATGAGCCGGGAAACCTAACGATGGGTGACCGCACCGGGAAGTCACGGCGTGGACCGTTG